>NC_139490.1:23013040-23140540 GCF_008360975.1 Lichenostomus cassidix
CCTTTCTTAGTTGGTTACATTCCAGCTGAAGGTGGATTTGAGCATCTTAGCTGAGACTTCATATTTACCATGATGGAGGTGTAGACCAAAAGTGGATTCACCCTAATCCCACCCTTAGGTCATGTCAGAGTCTTTTCCATCCCCCTGGCTTGTGTCAATGTCGAAGACACCAGATTCCCTTTGGCTGGTGGCATTCAGACCTGGGACCTTCAGAAGTCTGTTCTTTCCATGGCATCCCATAGGTTTCTGTCCCCAGAATCCATGGAACATTTGTGGCCTTGTGCAGACATTGTGTTATGACAGGGTGGCCTTTGTGCACAACCCCATCCACTACAGCAATTTCAGAGCTTTCATCCCAATAAGTTTTTATGCTCAGCACTAGCTTGATATTTCCTTTGGTCATCCTTGTAGAATTACTTTCCCCAAACTGTTGTCAACTTAGGTCATTTTGTGTTACTTGTTTGAACTTGTCAAATTTCATTTCAGACATGGGTAGTGCTTGACTCATATTTACTTCAAACTCCTCTTCCTGCAGTTCATTGCTTTCATTATTTATAGGTGTTCTTGAAAGCGTATCTGCTAAGCTCCTTACTGGGCCTGTATTTCACATTTAATGAGTACTTTTGCAATTTCATTACATTTTTTTCTGAAGTCCAGGTGGCTCATTGTACAATGGATTTTTCTCTCTGGCTCCTGGTGCTTTATGGTCTCTTTCAACCTTGATTGAATTCTTCCCATAAACATATTCATGAAAATACTTGTGACCTAAAACAATTGCCAGGATTCCTAGTGCAAGCAGAGCTTTTGGTGGGTTTTAGCCCATGGCTCAGATTTTATCTTGCCAGAGGGCCAGAGCCAAAGTGACCTTTCCTCAGTTTGGGTCTTAATACTCCCAGGTAACCTCAGAATGTTCCAATGTTGATGCTTCTATGGCAGCTCCTCTTTACACCACACCTTATTCTATTTTCAATTATCTTGGAGTTGTTCTGGATTATCTGTGAGATCTGAGTGGCCCAGGGGGAAGGGACCTGGGGATGCTGGTGACAGCAGCTGGACATGAGCTCAGGTGTGCCCAGGTGGGCAAGAGACCAATGGCCCCTGGGCTGTCCCAGCCATGGTGTGACAGCAGGACCAGGACAGTGACTGTCCCTCTGTGCTGGCACTGTGAGGCACCTCCAGCCCTGGGGACAGTTCTGGGCCCTCATGACAAGAGAGACATTGAGGAGCTGGAGTGTGTCCAGGGAAGGGAATGGAGCTGGGAAGGGTCTGGAGCACCAGGAGAGGCTGAGGGAGCTGGGAAAGGAGCTCAGCCTGGAGAAAAGGAGCCTCAGGGGGATGTTGTGGCTCTGCACAGCTCCTGAGAGGAGGGGACAGCCGGGGGGTCGGGATGTGCTCCCAGGGAACAGGGACAGGACAAGGAGAAACAGCTTCAAGCTGTGCCAAGGGAGGTTCAGGTTGGACGTGAGAAGGAATTTCTTCATGGAAAGGGTTGCAGCAAGTCTTGCACAAAGAATCTTGGTCAGGGAGTAGCCTTCTGTCATTGTGATATTATTAGCAGGAAAAACAGTAACTGGAATCTCATGCATTCCCAAAAATCCTCCAGGTCAAAGGTTACACAATCCCACCTGCCTTAATTCACCTGCCCTCACCTGGCCAGCTGCAAAGCTCTGCTAAGGAATATAAACATTTCTGTGTTCTCAGTGCTTGTGATTATCCTAAACATCAGGGTTAGGATATGCTGCTGCTTCAGTCTCACGGTAATCCTCTGAGATCTGGGCATGATATGTTAGTGCTGAGATTACCCTACAGAGATGTTTGCTTACATCTCCTAAAAGAATTACTGAGCAGAAGTAGGAATCTTTCCCCTCAGCCTTACCCAGCTTCCTAATACGAAAATCCTCTGGAGTTTGGAAGTCTAGACTTGCACATATCAGACATGCCTGCAGGCTTCCTTCAGATGTTTCATTTAGGTTTTTTTTATTTGTTCAAATCCTTATTTTGCTTGTTTTAATGAAAACGACAATTTTCTGTTGGAGACGTTGATTGGTTTCTGTTTGCACTCGGTCTGTCCTGCTTTGTCACCCACTCAGGTTCAGCTGGTTTGCATTTTGGTGTCAGTGTGACTTCATGGGGTTGTTTGGAGTAAAGGAAGCTCAGGGGGACCTTCTGGCTCTACACAACTCTCTGACAGGAAGGGGCAGCCAGGTGGTGTTCAGGCTGTGCTCCCAGGGAACGGAGACAGGATAAGGGAAAATGGCCTCAGGCTGTGCCAGGGGAAGTTCAGGTTGGATATTGAGGAGGATTTTATTCATAGAAAGGGTGATAAGCCATTGGAAGGGGCTGTCCAGGGAGGTTTGGAGTCCCCATTCCTGGAGGTGTCGAAGGAACACCTGGATGTGGCACTCAGTGCTCTGGGCAGGGTGACAAGGTGGGGATTGGGCACAGCTTGGACTGATGGCCTTGGAGAGCATTTCCAAGCTGTGGTTCTGTGATGCTGTATTATCGAAAATTGTTATGAAACTTCAGCCATAGTTGTCAATGTTATGACCAATGACACGACTTGGGTCCCTCTTTGTCATCAAATGCATTGAGACTCACTGCTACAACCCACCAGAGCTGGATATTTGTTAGCCTTCCTTGGCTGCTTCACCATGCTGGTCTGTGTGTCCATCAGTCCATTTCTGCTCAAATCAGCCCCAGTCTGTAGCATTCCTGTTGGTCTGTGGAGCCACGTGTTTCACTCTCCCAGCAATACCCAGAGGGATTCAGAAAGGCTGGTTTTGGACCTGATTTAATTTTGAGGTAAGAATGTGCTCCAAAGGGAGGAGCTCTGGGAGGTCAGGCACTCTGGAGCTGTAGAGGTGACACTGAGGGTTTTGCACAAACTCCACCTTGAACTTCCATGGCTGCTCCCGAGGAGGGACAGGAGAAGGGAAGGGTCTGCAGGATCCAGGAGCAGCTGGATCTAGGATGTGGCCTTGGAGAGGGCAGGAGGAGTTTGTCTGAAGGGCTGGGAGTTCACCTGAGGTCTCACAGTAGAGTGGAGCCTGGGCTGTCACCAGAACACACCTGGAGCTCCTGGAGCTGGACAAATTCTGCTTTTGGGCAGTTTTTCACCCCACATGGGTCTGTTTGTTCCATTGCTTCTTTTCCCTGTGACCACATATGCAGGATCCCTCCCTCAAAATCTGTGTCACCCTCCCGTGCCAAGCTCTCCCAAGCAGAAAAGCAGAGCCACCAAAGCAAATGTAAACCAGTTTGATGAAGATTTCTCCAGCAGGCAGCCTCCTCCCCAAGAATCAGGATGTACCAAATAATGGAGCAAACAAATATTAAAAAAAAGTAGTCCCTATGTGTATCCTGAGCATTTAAAATGGCCGGGAAATTCTTTCTTTTTGGGAGTGACCAGTTCATTGCTTTGCTAAGTATCTTTCTAAGCCACCTCTTGTCAGAAGAAGAGAATAAATGAAAAGAGAGAAAGAGAGAGAGAGAGAAAAAGACCTTTGCATAGCTTGAGCCTTTGTGCCGTGCATTCAGACTGATTTGTACCCTTTGTAGTCTTAATTATTTGTGAGAGCAGGATAACAGGAGTACCAAGCTCACCCATTATTTCCTGCATAAAAAAAGGCACACAGAAGCCGCTGATCGGTTTTGAATTAGCAAACATGATACTAAAAAAAAAAAAAAATACGCGGGGGGGGGAAGAGAGAGAGAGAGTGCATAAAAAAAATTCATTAATATCATCAGGGATTAGGAGGCTGATTAAAGTGTAGCTGTTAGCGTATGCAAATGAGCGATAGGCATTTATCAGAGCCTGTGCAAGCTGTCTCAGAGCTGTAAAGCCCACGTATGTTTTTCAGCTGATTAAAACAGTTTTAAGTTCTGGAGGATTTTTTTTTTTTTTTTTTTTTGGAGAGAATAAAAAAAAAAAATTAAAAAAGCCACCATCATCTATCCTTTTCCTTTTGGCTAAATTCCTCTAAGTGCACTCCAACCATTTCCACTTGAATGCACTCACTCTCTCTCTCTTTCTCTTTCGGGTAATGAGAGTTTGGGAAGGAAATGAATGCAAACGAAGCACGAGGCTTGCAACAGCTTCCTTGGCTTCCAAGGAACTTCCAGGGTGAGGCCATGGGAGGCTGTGCCCCGGGAGCACCTCTGGAACATGGGCATGGTGCAGCATGGCCAGCCTCAGCCCTAGGGGGAAGAAATGGGCTGGTGGCTCTTCTTCCTCAGCTTCATGGGGCTTTGGGGGTCACGTTTGGAGATTTGCCCCACTCTGGGATGGAACTGGGGTCTCCATCCAAGCCTCTCACAAGCCCAGCTCCCTGTCACAACGGGTTTGGTGTTTCCACCCAGGCAATGTTTCTTCCTGGTCTTGGATGAGTTGGAAATGAATGGAATAGCAATGGATAACCAGGCGTCTGCAGTGGGCATGTGGGATGGGATGCAGTCCAGGACCTGCCAGAGTACAAACCCTGTAAAAACCCTGTTCCAAACCCTGTAAAAACCCTGTTCCAAACCCTACAAAAATCCTGTTCCAAACCCTGTTCCAAACCCCATTACAAAGATTGTAGGAGGGGCACGTAAACCACAGCAATGTCAAGCAGGGCTGCAGCTACTCCATGCAAACATATCCAGATTTCTTTTTCTGCATCCCACACCCCCTTGGGTCTGGCTGGCCTTGGCTTTATTCTGGAGTCCCCAAGGGAAATCTGCAGAGGAGAATTTTTCAGAAAACCGTGATGCTTTCCAGAATGGTTGTTTAACACAGATATGTAAATCTATGCTTTCTTCTGGTTCAGTCCATCTGCATCTCCAGCACTTCCAAGGAGAAGCCACAGTAAAATATATGGAAATGTCCTTCTGTTATCTCTAATATTAGGATTTTATGCACCCATTCATCAACAGTACATTAAATTTCCCTTCCTTGGGGTGTTGTCCATAATCAAAGTATTCTTTTTTTTTGTTATTTATGAGAGATACTTCTTAAGGCTCAGGGCTCTTGTTACTCCTCTATTTGTGGCTCAATTGGGAAGGGAATTTCACAGCCTTGGGATTCAACAAAAGTGGTTTTGGCAGGCTGAAGTAAGGTGCCTGACTAATGGGAGTGAACTCCTGAAAAAATTCTGGATTTGTTCTAGATCTGGGAAAATCATGGAGCAAGTGGGTAAGGGTGGTTTTATGTGGTTTATCACGTGAGTCCCAAATTTGTCAGGTGGCTCTGGAGATTATCCCATATGTGGAGTAAGCATCATGGTAAGCATTCCTTGGAAGAGCACTCTCAGCTAAGAGCCTGCCAGGTTTTCCATTATAAACCAACAATGGCATTTAAAGTGTTTATAACTTCGCTGTAAAATTTTGCTCTGTTGAAACTTGGCAAACGAGGGCCCTGCCCAACAGCAATTTTTTTTTGTTGTTGCTGTTGCGTATTTGGAAGTAAATCAGCTTGGCCATTTATGTTTTAAAAGATTATTTCTTTTGAGCCCCAGTCTCTCATTTCTCAGGCTGGCAAAGGCTCCCGGCGCTGCAGGGAAAATGCACCCAGCGTAGAGGAAGGGCTTTGTGCCTGTCATTGAACAGCGACCCCTTCCAGCAACTGGGGAAGCACTCGGGCAGGTCCTGGACTGCATCCCATCCCATTTCCCCCCTGCACAAGCCTGGATATTCACTGCTATTTCACACCATTCATACCAGCCCTGTCAGGACCGGGCAGAAATATCGTGTCTGGGTGGAAAATTGCGGCACAGCGGAACAGGGCCAGGTCTGGAAATAGCCTGGAAGTGGTTTGGGAAAACACAGCGCTGGGAACACAGCTGGGCTTGGGACAGCTGGTGGAACATCAGCTCTGGAGGGTCCTCATGGGTGGAGCCAGAGGGAAGGTGGCAGAGCCCAGCAGGGATGTCTGTGTGGCAGGATGGGCACAGCTGCCCCAGCCCTGGGAAGGACATCGACCTGCTGGAGTGAATCCAGAGCAGACCATGGAGATGCTCCATGGGCTGGAGCCCCTGGAGCCAGGCTGGGAGAGCTGGGAATGTTCAGCTGGAGGAGAGAAGGATCCAGGGAGATATCACAGCACCTTCCAGTGCCTGAAGGGGCTCCAGGAGAGCTGGAGAGGGACTTGGCACAAAATATGGATTGAGAGGACAAGGGGGAATGGATTTAAACTGAAAGAGAGTATCTTTAAATGGGACATTGGGAAGAAATTCTCCCCTGTGAGGGTGGGGAGGCCCTGGCACAGGGTGCCCAGAGAAGCTGTGGCTGCCCCTGGATCCCTGGAAGTGTCCAAGGCCAGGTTGAACAGGGCTTGGAGCAACCTGGGATAGTGGGAGGTGTCCCTGCCCATGGCAGGGGGTGGAATCTGGTTGGGTTTTTAAGGTTCCCTCCAGTCCAGGCCATTCTATTCTCTCTGCTTTATTCACTATTCCTTTTCCAATGACAAAAACAAGCAACAAAAGATAACTTGTTTAAATAAGTAATTGGTGCCCACAATGACATTTCTATGGTGAAATGTGGGCTCCCACCTTGAAGCCAGACAGAAGTACTGGTTGTGCCACATCCAAAATTAAACAAGGAAACAACAAAGGCTTAGACATGATACAAAGACTTCCAAGTGTGGCTGGAGTGACAATATTGTCTGTTTTTTCCCAGGAAAGAATGACTAGAAAATTAAATGACTGCAATAAACGGTATAAAGGAGGTCAAGCAGGCAGTCAAATTTATTTTTTAGACAATTACAACAGTGTCTCATTCAAAGGGACACTGAATAAACTTGAAAGGCAACAGAACTGAAACTGATAAAAAGACACTTTTGTGAGCAATTCATCCATAGCCTCAGGCATTCATTGCCCCAAGATATTGCTGCAGCCAAGTTCTCCTGTTATATTACCCAGGAAAAAAGCTGCTAGAAAAGATAGGAACTGCCATATTCCAGGACTAAAGGGACGTTGTTCCACAGCCGCCTGTCCTGGGATTTTCTGCATTTCCTCCTGGCGTCTGTGGGGTGCAATGACACTGGTTCTGGACACTGATGTTCTGAGAAGGTCCAGATGTTCGTAGCCCCCAACATCTGGAAATTTACATATGGCACCAAGTGCTGCTCTGGTGGGGCTGGAAGGAGAAGAAGGTTTTGCGTGAATGAGAAGATTGGAAATGTTGATTTCCCCTGAGGCTGGACACACTTTTCAGGACAGTGTTCCAAGAGGCTGTCCCCACACTGGGAAAGGAGAAGCACTGGAAGGTGACCTGTGAAGCAGAGCTGGAGATGGGAAGGTCCATGTTTCTTCCCTCCTGTGGGAAGCTGTGGATCGACAGGACACACCTCTCCAGATGGGTGTTCCAGCCAAACAGAGCGCTTGGATTGCTTTAGCATTTCTTTCAAATCAAAGCAGGTGAAGCCTTAGCTTGCTGACAAGGAATGGAGAATCCCAAAGGAGAGGCCCATGGGTCTCTGTGCAGCCAACTAAAATCCACGAGGAATGGTCTCCAGGCTGGAGAGGAGGAATTTCTGCATTGGGAATGAGCTGCAAAGAGGATGAACTCAGCAGCTGAAACCACCTTGCTGTTCCCAACCGAGGTGTCCTGAGTGCTGAGTGAAGCAGGGAAAACACCATGGAAACAGGACATAAACAGGGTCATGGGATAATTTTGGTTGGAGAAGCTCCCTGAGACCATCGAGTTCCTCCAGCACTGCCAAGGCCCCTGTAACCATGTCCCTAAATGCCACCATCTGGAGGTTTTTGAATCCCCTGTCCTTCTCTCCAGGCTTGAGAAATCAAACACCCAGATTATGGCTCTTCACAGCTCCTTGGTCCCTCACCTAATGACATTTAATTTTTTGGGTCTCTACCTGCATGGAATCCTCAGGTGAGAAATCATATGCAAATAGATTTATAATTGTCTGCAAAAGGTTTCCCCCCCAGGCTACAGCTATGAAATTTTTGTGGTTTTACTCGAGACAAAAAGTCATAAACCTGCTTTTTTTATTAACTAACATCAATCAGTCTATTCTGAAATGTGTCATTCCATGGAGCCTTCCAACGGGGAAGTCACGATCCAGCCACTTGAAGATTTCACCGTCCGTTTGCAGAGGTTGATTGGTGAATTTCAGAGGAGCTTTGGGGCAAATTTTCTCCCGCTGCTCTCCTTGACAAGGCAGTTTGGAGACATGAGCAGCTGCCGAGACAGAGGAGCTGTACAAGAAGAAATACAGCCCGACTCCTAAGCATTTTTGGACCTCTCCAAAGGCTGGCTGCAGCCTCGTGGAGCTGGCAGATGAAATTGGAGTCCAAGATGTATTGCAGTAATTCTGCCAAGGAAGTGCTAACAACAGGAAACACAATGCAAATATAATCGAGGTCATCAGCCCCTTTTCCTTGCATAAGTACTTAAATATGTGCTGGTATTGCAGTTACTTAACTGTAATTGCTCAGGGCTTTACGGTCGCTGAGCTTGTATTCTTCCCCCAGGTGATGTATTGGTTTCTGACCCTCCTCGGGCACGCCCTGTAAATATTTACACACCTCCAGTCTAGGCTCTGTGTGTTTATTCAAAAAGGGACCATTAACACGCAAGGGAAGGAGTTTTCCGTGGTGTAACTGGCGTAGGGGATGGGAGAGGCACATCCAAAATGTCTCGCTTTGGGAAGGGTCCAAAGCAACTTTTTTCTTTGCTTCAAGTGGGGAAAACCTTTGAGCAACCACTGAGTGGTGCTTGAATTGCCACCGTTGAAAAGCCACGGGCTGCTCACGGGTGGCACTAAACTTCCTCCCAAGCCACTGCCACGGGGTGTCCTTGAGCCTCCAACCCCCTGAGCTCCTTCTGCTCCAGCTGGATGGCCACGCGTGGCACTGACAGGGTTAACCAGGATGAGGAGATCATTTTCACAGCTGACTGCGCTGCAATGGGACAACAGAGATGCTAAAGAATATTTACTAAAAGGCAGAACATTTGTGAAAAAAAATATATATCCAAGCACACATAATTACCACAGCATATCATGCTTTCATTTTGCAGCTTTCTTGATAACTTCTGGCACAGCTCTCTGGCAGGGAGAGCGTGGGTTAGTGAACAAGCCATCCGTGCCTCCTTTCCCATCCTTGATGTGCCAAAGGATTGGATACAGCCCCAGCTGAAGCTTTAGTCTTGGTTTAATGTGCTCTTGCAAGTGGCATATTTATGTTTTGCCGTCCAGGCCTGGAGAGGGGGACCAGGTGCTGGAGGACAAGGTGAAGAGAACCTCCTTGGAGAAGATTGTAACATGCTGTGCACCTCCCACCTTGTGAATGTACCTTGGTGGGGAGAGTTGCTCACCAGAGAAGAAAATTATGCCTGGGACAGGTAAGACACTTTTCCAACTCAGTGATGCACCTCAGTCAAAATGCTCCAATTGCTGCTAAATCCTTGTTCTCTCTCATTTTCCTTTGCCTTTTTAAACAAGAAGTTTGTTGAGAGACAAATCCAAGTCTCCTTCCCACAATTTCCTGGGTGGATTCTGCCTGATTTGCCCTGGTGCAGGTGAGGAAATCCTGCTGCCCAGCTCTGGGGCTCGACCACAGTGCACAAAAGGAACACCCAGCTCTGGAATCTGCCTCCAGCACACCCACTCCTTGCTATTTTCCACCTCTTTCTGGCACTATTTTGCTGTGCAGGGTGAGGTTGCAGGTGGCAATTTATGACCATGGGAGATACCAGGGAGGGGACCCTGGGTGCTGGAAGGCTGTCCATGGTCCCAGGTGCACTGCAGAACGCTCCATCCCCAGGCTCCATGGTGGTCTGGGAGCAGGTGGAGGTTAGCTGGGATGTCCTCTGTGTCCAATGCCCCTGGGAGATCATCTGTGCAGTGGCTGTTGAGTCCCTGGTGTGAGAGATCCCATTTCTGTGACCTCTTAGAGCTCTGTTCACCATATGTGGAGACATGTGTTTGCTTTTCAGACTGCAAAAGTATAAAATGACCCTTCCATTAAGGATTTCTGCTCCCACAGGGCTGCCTTCAGCAGTTCTCTCAGCAGTGTGGTTGCCTGAGGAGCTTCTTTCAGAAATGGGATTGAGTTCAGGAGCATTTGCAGGATCTGCTCCCACTGATGCCTTGGAGGTAGGGCTGGGGCTGCAGGGGCAACTTAATGAGGTTTTCTCTGATTTTGTTGTGCACGTTTATCATATATCATATCCTATCATATCAATAATATCACACCATATCATGGAATGATTGGGAAGGGACCCTAAAATTCATCCTGTCCCACCTCCTGCCACGGCAGGGACACCTTCCACTATCCTAGGTTGCTCCAAGCCCTGTCCAACCTGGCCTTGGACACTGCCAGGGATCCAGGGGCAGCCACAGCTTCTCTGGGCAACCTGTGCCAGGGCCTCCCCACCCTCACAGGGAGGAATTCCTTCCCAATATCCCATCTAACCCTGTTCTCTGACAGTGGGAAGCCATTCCCTGTGTCCTGTCACTCTATCCCTTGTCCCCAGTCCCTCTCCAGCTCTCCTGGAGCCCCTTTAGGTACTGTAAGGTGCTTTAAGGTCTCCCTGGAGCCTTCTCCAGGTGAACACCCCCACCTGTCCCAGCTTGGCTCCAGAGCAGAGCATCTCCATAGCCTGCTCTGGAATTGCTCCAACAGCTCCATGCCCTTATCAATCCCACCACAGCAGAGGAAGCTGGATGTGCATTGTCATCCTTGTGGGAGTTAACACCACCCAGCAAAAGCCTGGGAGAGCACCCAGCTTTCTCCACTCCCAGGTGGGCAGCACAGTCCCAAGGGCATGGTGGGAGCTGTAGGGTTCCTGATTTGGGGCAGGAATGGCAGGGAGCTGGGAAGCCTTTTGCTCCTCTCCCAGCAGATGATCCTTTCTGCCTTGTAATGCCTCTCTCAGCTAATGGATGTTACAAGTAGTTTAGCTCTAGTTTTGCTGGATGGCCTTTTGCAAATTCAATTACAGAGCCTCTTGTCTTGCCACAGTCGGAATTGTTCCCAGCCTAATATCGTGTTCGTCAGGCTTTTGTTTTGTTCTCCTTGCAGCCCGAGATGTCCTTGTTGTGAGCCCGAGCATCTCCTCTGCCTCACAGCCCTGCTACCTTTGCGTGCCACACTTCTGCTGCTCTAAAGATACCAAAAGGTTTTAATTACGAATTAAGCCAAGTCATTTCTACAGTTTCGAGCTGTAAATAAGCAGCCTGTTTTGGATAATGGAGGTAATGGTTTGCATTTCAACTCTACTTCTAACCTCTGATTTTTGCTTGTAATATTTTATGTGGTTAAATCAATTTTTTCTGCCATTGAATGTAGCTTTTCTTTCCTTCCTTTATTTATTTTTTTTTTAAGCTCAGTTGTAAAGCTTGTGTTTCATCACATCCTTGTTACCCTAGGACATGCCTGCTGCAGTTCAACTCCCTGTAGTCATGCTCCTTTACAGAGGGGTCTGGAATGGAGAGGAGGAATTTTTGTTGTTTTCTCCTATTGCTGACAAAGGAAGCAAACATTTTAGCTGATTAAAAGCCAGGTGAAAAGGCAGGTTTTGGGATGTGGGTGCATTTTCTGAATTCACAGGGTTGTTTACTGTGTGGGGTGTTGGGCTTGGGACACACCTGGTTTAGGGTCACAACCCCTCTGTATGGCCTCAGTCAACCCCAGGCTGCAATCAAACTCTCTCTGCACGACTGTTAAACACACTCTTCATTTTCAGAGCTGCTCTAAACATGCTTTACGAGGGCAAAGCGACTTTTCCAGGCAGGGAATTAATGGTGATTATTTCGGTGGACAGGAAATATAATATGTATCATCAGTGCAAACTGACTTAAGCCAGCCAAGGAGTTATCGTTGGAGTATTTTCATTTAGGTCACTTAAAGCCTTCATTAATTAAATACTGCTGGGCGATTTCTTTCTAAAGTTTAATTTACAATCTGGATTTTTGATTAAAATATGTGCAATTTCAGCCAGCTCCTTACAGTGACCACACCGTGGTTTTGCAGAGCCCTCAGATGTCAGTGCTGTTGCCTCAGATTGTTCATTGTGTGCTGCTGAAACTGCCATTTGCATCCTGCCTCAGTGCCTTCCCCAGCACCCTGCACCAGGTGTAAAACCTCTGGTTCTGCTGGTCCTCTCTGCTGCCACACCCTCCTGACTGGTTTGTTTTGTGCATGAGAAAAGTCACATTTTGAGCCAGGGAGGAGGGGGGAGAAGGGGATGCTCTTCATCCAGTTTGGTGGTGGCATAGGGATTGCATTGTATAATTTGAATATGTCTGTATTGCTGGCAGGTCATGGAATCCTGGTTTGGGTTGGAAAGGACCTTAAAGCTCATCCCATTCCATCCCCTGCCGTGGGCAGGGACACCTTCCACTATCCCAGGTTGCTCCAAGTCCTGTCCAGCCTGGCCTTGGACACTTCCAGGGATCCAGGGCCATCTCCTGTTTTAATTTCCTCAGACTTGTGTCCCTGCAGGACCTTTAACTCCACAATGTCTGACCATCAGGTGCTTCTGGTAATTTTTGATAACATTCAACCATTCCTGGGTCATGTCGTAGCTGACTGAAATATTTTCCTCCAAGGCTGCTCCCTGGGCAGCATTTGCTGCTCCATGAAATGCAGCTCCTCAGCCCCTGGATACTTCCCAATACCATGGTGGTCATGGCTCTTTTCCTACAGAGATGGTGGGGAACAAACTTCTGCAGAGCTTTGCTTATGGAGTGTTGGTGTCACCTTCCATGACATGCCTGGAGTGTTCTCCTGAGCAGGAAGGAATGAGAGACACAGAGAATTCTTACCCACATTTTCCCCATTAAAACACCAAATCCAGAGCCTGTATGAACATAAAGAATTGCATGTGTGCATCACTTTAAAGACCTGCCTAACCCCCTTCTCCGTAAGGCAACCATTAACTCTTTTTTTTAAGCCAATAATCAATGTGGGTCTAATTTGTTACATTGACATTTTTGCTGGTTTCATCTGAAAGAATTAATTAACAGCAAAATATTTCCTTTCCAGGTGTAAGAGCGGGGGGTCTCAGCAGTCAGATAAGTTTTGACCTTTGTTGAGAAAACATTGAAATGAGGTTAGGCCTCAGATCTCGTTGATCAAAGATCTGCTGTCTGCTCTGACAGATCTGGGAATACATTACCTGGGCCTTCTAGGCAGCCTGGGCTCAGTGGTCTTGGCAGGGCAACTGGGAAATGGCCAAAATGGGAAGTGGAGGATGTGAAAGGAGAGCAAACCCCACTTTGGATCCTCTTCCCCAGCTCTGAGGAATCCTTCTGTGTTAATCTCTGCAGCTGCAGCTAGGCCAGAGTCCCTGGGACTGCACTCTGCTAATTGAAGTGCAGCTGGATCAAGGCTGTCTCAGCCTGAAGAGCAGCTTTTCTCTCTGAAGCATCATCTCTAATGCACCTCCTGTTGATTCCGGTGGTTGATAGGGACCTGGGGAGAAGGGAGAGCAGGAATGTTTTCCAGGCACACCTGGAGCTCCAGCACTCGCTTTAATTGCTTCTGGAGCTCTTCACCAGTGCCTCATCAATAGGGCTAAGACAGGGCAGGACTCAATTTATATCCCACAAGAGATGGTCGAGCTGTTTTCTCTTTGTTATGAAGATTGATAAGAGCAATTGGATAAAGTCTGGGCTGCTACTTAACCACCTTTGATCCTCCCGGGGTTGGGTGGAGTCTGGCTGGCAGGCTGGGATGCTGCAGTGCCTCCCAGGAGGGATATGGGAACCTGGGGCTTTTCCTCCCACGCTGGGGCAGCACTTGGAGCTGTAATCAATAGGTGCAGTTTTTAATACTTAATCCAAGAATTTTTATTTTTGGAAGAAGTGCAACATGAAGTGTTTTAGTGGTGTGGATGGCAGGAGGATGGAGCACCCAGAGACCTGTTGGCAGCACAAGGAATCCAAGGAAAATCATCAAAGAGCAGGTGCAGACATCCCCTGTGCTGCAGGGTCACCCTCCTTCTCATTTATCATGTCATTTATCACTGACCCAAGAGACAGAAACCCTTGGATTAGCAAAATAGTCTTTTGGGGCACCTTCCAAAGGCTATTTTGAAGCCTGTCTGCCTGCCTGGCACAGCCCCTCAGTGACTCCCTGCAAGCCTCACAATGCTCTTTGACCACAAAGCTCCAGGCTCAGCTTGCACCTAGTGAGTCTGAGTGCTCAGTGCCCTGACATCCCCTTGGACATGTCCTGTGCCAGCTTCTCCATGGTCCCTCACTCACGGACCCACCACGGGGTGAGGATCCAGCCCAGCCCAGGTGTTGCTCCACGTTGGTCTCTTTGCTGGATTTTCTTCCAAGACAGGAGCTCAGCAATTGCAATATGTGGGAGAGCATTGGGACACACATTGTTTGTCTCTGTGGCAGATCCCACCCTTTCCTTGTAGTGTGCTTTCCTCTGTCCTCTCCTGCAGTCCTGACTAGTGCAACCTCAGTGAAAATCAATCATGGCATCCCTGAGAAAAATTAAATGGTATCTCGTTATCCACATTATGCCATGGTTTGGAGTTAATTTTGAGTAAATTTAGCAAAGCCCATTGTGTCTACCACCAGAGGAAGAAGTGACTAGGGGGATGCCTCACACCCCAACTCTTGCCCTGGCAATTAGCAGGGAGGAGACAGAATCCATTTGGGTTTCCAAATTTAAATTTAAATTTATCTGTTAAAGATAATTCCCACAGGGAATGCACTGGTTGATCATGGAGCTCTGGCAGAGGATGACACTGCTGCCCAGGGGATTGATCCCTGCTTTAGGGCAGTCATGTCCTCCCTCTGGAAGCAAAAAATCTGATCTCATGCCTTGGCCACTTGAGGGACATTTTTGGAAGTGTCCCCTGCTGCTGTTTGCCATGAGGTGTTTGAGAGGACAGCTTACCTGTCCCAGGTGGGCTCATCCCCTTGGCCTTCCTGGCAACTGTGGAAGCTCCACCTCTCCAGGAATTCTGGAGTCTCCAAATCAGCAAGAAGTGCCTGATTCCCAGTGGCTCCAGTGTGAAGGCAGCCTGAGGAAAGGCTCTGCTGGTGCCACATCACCTCATCCATGGCAGAATCCACTCCAGCCGTGACCATGGAGCACACACAGCCCTGGACTCCTTCACACACCCTGCAGCCACCCTCTGCTCTGTGTGAAACCCACATCTGGCCCACCCCACAGAGCTGTGTCCCCCTTTGGCACCACCTGGTGCCACCACCAGTGCCATCAATGGGTGTCTCCACACCATGGGCTGTGCTCCCTGGGTGGCACAACCTCTCCATCATTGTCCTTGGGGTTTATCCTTTTGCCCACAGATTAGCACCACTGGGAAAGCTTTTTTTATGCCTTCATCCTCATCTCCTGCCAGGCATTTCTGGTGTGCCTGCTTTTAAGTGTCGTGCACTGGTACACAGCTATTTACAGTGCCTGTTCCTGCTCTTCCAACAGTGTAAATCAAGATTAATTCCACTGAAGTTTATGGAGTTACGCCAGTGTAAAACTGACTGATAAGAGATTCAGGCCGTTTTCATCGGGTTTGTTCGCTTGTTTGTTTGAAATTATATGTGTTGCTGTGCAATGATAAAACGTGGGGATTCAAAGGCAGGTTCACTGCAAAATACGATTCAAAAGGTTTTTGACTTCACATAATACAGCAAAACAATCACTTACAGCAGTTGTATTTTATTGTGGAGTAGGATCACGGAGCTGGGAGGAGGAGAGGATGAAAAGGAAGTAGAGCAAGAGGAGGGGGAGAATGGAAGTTTCACAACACAGCAACGGAGGCACCAGTGGCAAATTGGGATGCTGTCACAAAATTGTACATGGACGATAATTTGAACAGGTAGCCATGAGAATGAGGCTGAGTGATTCCTTCAATGGGGGTCACACCAGCTCAGAGCCCAAGTGGACAATGCAATTCCCTAGTTTTTGTGAATTCATCTCACAAAAGAGCCCCTCTGGAAATGAAGGCAGTAAAGCCTCTCCAGAAGAACTGCTGTGTCACCTCTGCCTGTGTTTGCTCCCAGATCCCCATCTCTGTTACCACACTGGAAGGTGAGGCAGTGCCCTGTGACAGAATCCACTGTGTCTTGGGGGATGTGGCTTGGAAAATCCACTGTTTTTTCTCTTTTTCTTCCGTATATTCTGCAGAGCAAGTGGCCAGTGGATAAATAATTCAAGATTCTTTCCATGCTGTTCCTAAGGAGATTTTTAGCTGACATCTTGTTTCATACAGCTTGTATCAACTCAATTTCCCCTTCTGTGTGGGAACTGTAGTTCCTGTTCTTTCACCTCCTGTATGACACAGATTCACCCCAATCAGCTCCTCTCCCTCTTGCCAGGTGTTTGCTTGGAAGAACCTGAACTCCAGGATCTGCTGGCTTTCCCAGCAGCTTTTCCCAGCTTTTTGGTTCCCTGAATGCAGAGATACTTCTCCTAAAGGATTCCAAGCTCTAGGTGGGTTTCCTCTGGCACAAATATTTTATAGATTGAAATGGTGGGATTCAGCCTCCTGTGGCTGTTAATAAATGAATTCACTCTTTTCATGTGTGTTCACTGCTTCAGTAATTTAAGCTCATTTCAGAGGACAAATACATTATTCTCCATGTTTCTATTGGACAATGTTGCTTTGCAAAGCTGAGGTCCAGCAAGGACAGATTTTGGGATTGGTTGTGGTTTGTTGTGTGGAAGATCATGACAAAAGGGGTAATTACACAACTGTAGAGCTTGATTTCCTTGGCTGGGCTAGCAGGTGGTGCTGAGGTAACAACACCATGGTGTGATGTTTCCCTCATCCCTCAGCTGTGGCTCCAGGAGAGTGTCCAGAGCAGGGAAAGGAGCTGGGAAGGGTCTGGAGAACGAGGAGTGGCTGAGGAGCTGGGATGGGAGCCTCAGCCTGGAGAACAGGAGGCTCAGGGGGATCTCTCTCCCCCAGAGCTGTGTGGCTGGAGGTGCCCTAAGCAGAGCCAGAAGGGATGTCCTGTGCCAAATGCAAGATCCCTGTGGTTTCAGATCCACAGCCAAAGGTTGATATCTATGGAGCATTCCTTGCCCAGCAGAGGGATCAACCCTTGATTTGCACAGAGACAAAACCAACAGCAGCCCTTTGCAAGCTCCAGCATGGGTTTGTCCCAATGTCCTGCTAAATAACCTTTAGCTGGGGTGATATTTCCCTCGCTGACTCCGAGCTCATCCCACCTTTATCCACAAGCCCCACAGCCCCAGCCCCACAGAGCATCCTCAGTGTGCTGAGGAGAGGCTCCTGCATTATTCCAGAGCCTTCCCCCCCTCGGAGCTTGCCTATGTAATGTTCTTCCCTTACAAATTTCATCTTGCTGCACTGTGCATCCAAACGATCCGGTGATGGAGCGCACAGGGAAAAAAAATTATAATGCCATTAAAAGTTATCATAAATTTCAGATCAGCATCACTTTTAATCCGATACACAATTTTACTGCCTCTATAAAGTAGGTGATTTGCAGTGGTCTGAGGCGTCTCCTGGCGCGTTTTACTTCTTTTTAAATTAAACACACCAACTTTGTGCTGAATTCAGAGTGCGGACATAAAAAAGGGGGTAAAAAGGAGAGGGAAGGGACATCAGATGGGAATTGCAATTGAATCTTTATATATGCCATCTTGGTACTGTGGTACTAAATATAGTGCCAGGTAAATAGATGTGCTGAAATATTCAGAATAAAAAACAAATGTTCCAATAGCAGAGAAACTGAGCATGGAAAATGTTTCCCTCACTGCTGTGCTTTAGAGGCTAAAATGCTGTTGTTTAAAACACTCTCTGCTGGAAGATCTTGTGTATCTCATGCATTAAATTATACACTGTGCACAAACATGGATTTTATATTTTAGATTGTATATTATGTGGTTTCTAACCCTCCCCCCCGCCAATGGAGCGAGCAGTAAACCCAGAATATCCAATTAATATAAATATGACATTATGCCATTCGCTGATATGAAATTTTTAGGAGCGGGAATGGAAACAGACAACATTTCATGGAGAAATATTTGAAATTAAGATCAGAGATAAGGTAATTATGCCCCAGTGATCAAGGTTTCACCTGCTTGTAGGCCTAGAGATGTCAGAGCCTGACAAAACCACTGTGCCCAACATGGGCTGGTCCCTCTCTCCACCTCTCTGCCCCAGGGACCCCCATTTTTGGGCCAATAATTTGCAGCTGATCTCATCAGTATCTACTGGTTGTACCTCCAGTCTTTGCTCCAGGTCTCGAGGAGATGAGGAACTCACTGGTGGCTTTGCTGAGCTGCTCTCTGCCTTCAAAAAAAAGGCAAAATAAGTCCCTAAGGTAATTTTGAAAAGGTTTGTCCTTGTTGTGTCTCATTTGAATTTTTAAAATGACAGAAAATAATTAGAGCCTGTTTTTAAAATTTTTCCCCTATCAGTTGTGGTTTTATTGGCTGTTAAAGAGGATTCATGAGGCTCTGGAGGTCTATGAGGTCAAAAAAATAACCTAAAGGAGGAACTCGTACAGTTCCAACCTCTTCCTCTCCCTCTCCCAGACTGGGAGATTTTTATTTGAATAAATTAACTTTTGGCAGTGATAGCAAGAAACCAAAGCAGCCACATTTCAGTGGTAGTCTGGCCCAGCAGCTCCCATTTCCAGATGACCACTGGGATGACCTGTGCAAGAACCATTTTCTGTGTGGTTTGGATAGATTTGGTGTAAAATCAACTGAGTGGAGAGCTCCAGCTCTAACTTCCCAAAAAGTAAATGACAAAGAAAGTGAAAACCCAGCCCTGAGGATGTGGCTGCAGGAAGGAGACAAGCATTTGAAGACAGTTAGAAATATATATAATAATTAATTTTTTGCTTTAATTTCCATGTAAACAATTTTCCCTGCCAGCCCCATGCAGGAGTGGGGACATTTGGGCTGTCTCCCTCCCTTGGGTGTTTTCCAGTCACTCCTACCTTGGAACAGAGTGGGATTCTTGGGCTGTCCTGTGTTGGAACAGGAGCTGGACTTGATGATCCTTTCGGGTCCCTTCTAAATCAGGATAGTCTGTGATTTCCCAACTATTTGCTGGTGGTTTTTTTGGTTTTTTTGTTTTAATTTTTAGCTGAGACAATTTATTTCCCAGCTCTGGGCTCTATCAGCACCTCCCGACTTCCAGCCATGGGTTTGATCACTGAGCTTTTCCTTCCTCCCCTCAGCTGTGCAGCACAAGGAGCTCCTTTCCCCAAACCCACTCTGCCTCCCAGTGCTTTCCTATCAGGCACAGCACTCTGCAGCGGGCCCGAGGGCGTGATATTTTATTTATTTTGATTTCTATAATTAAAGGCACGTCTATCCCCGAGTGGAGCCAGCCCGGCGCTGATGATGTGGCGAAACGCCACTGGCGTGAAAATGATGGTTTATTTTAAACGGGACTCAGACAGGGAGCCGCTGACACCATTTAGCAGCTTGTCGTTGTCGCTGGCAGGGAAAACATCTCCAGATCTCGCAGCAATGGCAGTTTGCTCGGGAAAGCTGTCTGGGGTGGAAGGGAAGAAGTTCCCTGGGCTCTCAGCTCCGAGCAGCACCCGGGCTGGGCTGAGCTCGGCTCGCCAGGATGGAGGTGCCCGGGAGCATCCCCAAAAATCCCCTCCTGGGCCTGGCATCAGCTGTTTCCCCCTCCCTGCTGCGTTTGCAGGCACAGCTGGGGAGGTGAGGATGATTTGGGAAGATGTGCACCCCTCTGTCTTTCCCCGCTCGGTTGGCATATTCAGGGTTGGAACGAGGTGAGCTGTAAGGTTCCTTCCAACCCAAGCCATGCTGTGGTTCTGTAATTCCATGACTCCATTATTCCCTTCTGTATGGTGGAAATCCTTCAGTCCCCTCCCCGTTTCACCGTGCCCTTTGTGCACGGCACATATCAGAATTCCCAATTTTTGCCGGGAAGAGCTGCTGCTGGAAGGTGGAGCCGGCAGAGCACCGCCCGGCGCTGGGCTGAGGGGTTGTCCCTCTGCGGGACACCTCCGGGCTCGGCGGGTGGGAAAACAGGACTTCCTCAGGTTTCTGAGCGTTGCATTCTGTTACTAACCCCCCAGACCAGCCCATGCACCCCCTCCCCAAATCCAGCGCGGCTGGAGCATCTCCTGGCGGACTGGCGCATCCTCTGCTCCCGATGATTGCTGCCCGCGGGGCTCCCGCTCCCTGCGCCCGTGTACCTCTCTCTCTCTCTCTCTCTTTATTGCTCCCGATTCAAATTCAAGGCTTGTTTAATCAGCAGACATTAGCAACTCGACAGAAGTCTGGCTGGAAGGGAAAGAAGGGGGTGGGCAGGGAGAGGGACTCGGGAACGCGCTGCTCTGGAGAGCAGGAGATGGATGCCTCTCCCGCCTTGGATTCACTGCCCAGACGGGCAAGGGAGGAACTGGGGGTGGCGCTGGGCTGGGACCACCCAGGGAGGGGCGCTGGGAAGGGCACAGCATCCAGGTGATTGTGCTCAGCACATCCCAGCAGGGCTCTGGGAGCGGGCTGCCGGCCCAGCAGGAGCTCTCCTCCTCCGGAGTTCGTGCTGTGGCTTCCAGGGAATCTGGGGGGAAAGATTTTCCCTTTTAGTTGCAAGATGTTGATTTTCCCTGGCTGGCTTTTATGCCCCCAGCAATGATTCCCACATCCCTGGAGGACTTTTCTCCATCCATCCATCCATCCATCCATCCATCCATCCATCCACCCATCCATCCACCCATCCATCCACTGGTCAAAGGGGTTCCCTCCAAGCCCCTGCTCAGCCTTCCAGCCCTGCTGGGGTGGAAGATCCTGAGATTCCATAGGAAGCAGGTTGATTTAGCCATAGGAGACCTGTTGGCATGGTGAGATTGTGTCAATCAGTGAGGAGCTCCCACTCCCATGGGGTGATGCTCTGTCCATCCACCCTGGAGCACCACTGGCTTCTGTCACTTGCTCACTGGTAGGACATGGGATCAGCTGGGAATGAGTTTGGAAGCAAATATCCCAGCAAACACCCCACAGATAACTCTCCAGGTTCCTCTGTCAAGCAAAAATTCCACATGGATTTGTAAGATATAAATCATCGAGAGGGCTGTGTGCAGCTCAAAGGTGTCCCAGCAAAGGGGCAATTTGTGTTTAAAATAATCCAGATTTCTCTCCAATCACCCTGCCAAGGCTCTGTATCCACCCCATTGCACTCCTGGAGATGGGAGTCCTCCTGGGGTCCCCCAGGGACAACCTGGTCCTGTCCCATGGGACCAGGGCACATGGGAAGTGGCTCCCAGGGGCACACAGCTTCATTTTCTGTCCCTCGTTAGCAGCCTAATTAGGAGGTTCTTTATGCCTCTCACATTCAGTGCTTGCAGCAGAGCCATCTTCCTATTGACTGAGCTACAAACATGGATAAACCCCTCCAGTTCTGAGGGGAATGGCCAAATATTGATACTGGGAGAGAGCTGATGCTGTATAAACAGTGAATTACTCTTCTAATTAAGCAGGGGCTCCTTTTCTGGTGCTCTAGCTGATTCCCTTCAATATTCCAGGTCACATCTTCAGCTGGAATTTATTTTAAAGATGGAAAACAAGGCCAAAACACCCAGTTAGAAAAAACCCTATAGAATAAAATAATAACAATAATAATAAAAATAAAAATTTAAAGTTCTTCTTTTAAGAAGGGATGTCCTCTGGGTGGGATTCATCCCCTGTAACTTGAGCCACCCATGGTGATCCCCAGGTCCTCTGGCACAGCTTGTCCAGAGGAGCTGAGGCTTCCTCATCCCTGGAAATGTTCCTGGCCAGGCTGGATGGAGCTTGGAGCAACCTGGGATAGTGGAAGGGTGAAACAAGATGGTCTTTAAGATCCTGTCCAAGTCAAATTATTCCATGATTCCATGATTCTCCACTGCCCTCCTGCTGGTGGACAAACCCCAGAGAGTGGGCCAGACAGGGCTCACCCAGCTGTGTCCACCAGCTAAGAAAAACACATGTTTCTTAGTGAATAAAAACCTGTTTGTTTTTAAATTTCTTCTGATTCTCAGGGCTCAGGGAATGCAATGGAGACCTTGGGTCTCTTCCCACTTGGGGCTCAGTTTTCCATCACTCTTGATTTGCTTTCAACACTGTATTCTGCCATAGAAAAAATACTTTTCCTTTCTTGGTTCAGTTTTGCTGCTTCCAAGCAACACCAAAAATGAAGTGTCAGGGTTTTGCCCCCTCCTGTCATGGCAAGCAGTGGCTCCTCCACCCTTTGCTGAGCATTTAGAAACTCATTTTGCACAAGTTCCAGATATTCTCAACGGCCTAAATTGGTTCTGACTTTGCCTCAAAGTTCCAAGATGGACAAAAACATCCCCAGTGGGCTCCCAATATCTCTAGTGAGGTGCTGGCCAGCCAGCCAGTGCCTAGAATAAACGGGGATTTTGGATAAAACCAGGGTTTGGAAGGGATGCCCATGGTGGTGGAGGGGGTGGGAGTGATACAAAATGGAAATGGAAATGCTTCCTGTGGTGCCAGGAAAAGCTTTGATTTGTGGCTGCCTGGACACAACTCCCTGTTGTCCAAGTCCTTGATCTGGGCTGATTTTTATTTCTTTCTTGGCTGTTTTTTTCAGTTTGGGTCTACTTTCTTTCTTGGTGGTGCCCCCCTGGTTGGACTGAGGACCAGCCTCACTTCTGGCAGGGAGGAGGAGGCCATGGTCTGGTGGAGAAGAGCTGGGAGCCTCTTCCCAAAGCACAGGTTCCAAACTGCTGCTGCTCCTGGATTTTAGAGTAACACAGATTCAGCTGGGATGTCTGACCCTCCAAACTCCTGAGGAATGGAGTGGGCAGAGCAGGACAGCCAGGACAGGACCTTCATGGAGACAGGTGACCTCAGGAGCTCTAGCTTTTCAGCATCCACTGATTACAACCACAACAGGGACCTTGAAATCCCAGACAGGTGAGGATTTCAGGTGTACCATGAGGATGCTCAAGGAGGGATGAGGTTCATCAGGAACTGGAGAGCCAGGACAATGGAGAATGGCTTTGGATTGAAAGAGAGCAGGTTTAGATTGGCTATGAGGGAGAAATCCTTCCCTGTGAGGGTGGGCAGGCCCTGGCACAGGGTGCCCAGAGAAGCTGTGGCTGCCCCTGGATCCCTGGCAGTGTCCAAGGTCAGGCTGGACAGGGCTTGGAGCAACCTGGGATAGTGGAAGATGTCCCTGCCCATGGCAGGAGGTGGGACTGGATGAGCTTTAAGGTTCCTTCCAACACTCAGTGTTCTGTGACTCTCTGTACATGGGAAGGGATGGAAACATGTTAAAATAATTAAAGGGATTCAGGATCCCACATGGATGGTGTAGCATGACCTGCACTGAGCTGCCTGAGCCCTTGGAGGTGCTCAGCCCTGGGACTGCAGAGGTGAAGGACAGACCTCCAAACAGCATCAGGAGATGGGGACATCTGCCCACATCTGGAGCAGGCAGGGGAGTCTGGCCACATCCCAGCTGGCTGCAGCAGGCAGATCCAGCACAGAAACCACCCAGCACCCAGGAATTCCTGCTTTCCTAGGTGCTTTGGGGGTCCCCACATCTAGAGCACACCCAGAAAGGGGCTGACACCCCCCACCTCCCCCCGTGTTGACAAGTGGCCCCAAACAATCCTTTGGGAGCTGCAGGCACCCTGTAGAGCTGGAAGGGACCCCAGAACCCCCATCCCCACCTCGGAGTGGTGCCATGAGGCTCTGCTCTGAGCTGTGCCCGGGTTTCCATGTGGGTGCATGGGTTTAAATCAGGCCCTTCCTGTTATTTGAGCATGGATTTGTTCTTTATTTTTTTTCCATCCCTCCCCCCTCTTTTTTTTCTTTTTTTTTTTTTTGTGGTTTAGTTTCTCTCTTAACAGGAAAAAATGATCAAAAATAAGAAAACAATCACTGTTTGAAAGTGAATGAAGGGCGCTTTCTCCCCTTCCCCCATGCTTTTTTCCTACTTTGACATCTCAGTGGTTTTTTTTCTTTTAGCCGCGGTTTCTGGGATAGGTGATAACTGCCAGTAATAGGATTAGCATTGATTTCTTTAGCAAGAACAGAGATGTGGCAGTTCCAGCCATTTACTGAACTGCCAGCTTTGAAATATCAAAAAAAAGAAAGAAAAAGAAATCTGCAGAAAAAAAGCTTCTTGCAGCATTTTAAAGAAAGGAAAGCCTATGTGAATTAAAATACACACATACACACATGCACACACACACACACACTCACAGCCCAGCACATGGGGTGTATAAATATATATATTATATGTATATTATATATATGGATCTCGCTCGGTGCTTTTTTTGTTATGGTGTGATAAAGGATCAAAAGAACTGTCTCTGTTCTAAGCTTCAAGAAAGCCTTTTTTAAATTCATTTGGCTTTCTTTAGCTTTCACTTGCTAACATATTTTAGGAGCTAATCTTACATATTTACTATTGTATCCTGACTTTTTTTAACCTTGAAATTCAAGCAAAGACAGAATGAGAAAGCAGGGGAAAAATAAAGGATCCCGAGGAGAAAGAAGGAGGGATGTGCCCATGGAAGGCTGTACTGTCTCCTCTGCCTGGAGGCACAACATGACACCCACCCAGTGCTAACTTTGGTGTGGCACATTTTCTCCTGGCTGCTGCTGGGGGGTCCTGGGGGGATGTGGATTTGAGATGCTCCCACCAAAATTTGGGCTCTGCCCTCAGTCTCTTTGGGATGCCCACTTTGGCCTGACTGCCTTTGCTAAAAGCATTTCTCAAGGGCCAACTGAGGTTGGGCCAAATCTCCAGTAGCTTGAAAGGCAGAGTTTTAGGATTCTGGGATGGTATTCCCTGTCCTTCCCAAACTGCTGTAGAGTCTCAGGTGTTCAGTGTCCACTGGTCCTCCTCTTCAGCTTATGTTCAGAGGGAGAAGAAGGTCCAATGGTAGCACCTGAGCAGAAGCAGAAGGTCCTGGGCGAGGACCAATTGCTGGTTGGGAAAGTGTTTGCAGATTCCATCTCAAGGTTGTTCTGAGCATAGTCCAGGCCTGAGGAGAGACCCTTTGCCCACAGAATCCTCAAGAGTCCAGAGGCTGTGCTACTCAGGAGAGGACTCAAAGCTTGTCATGGAAGTGCTTTTTTGTCTCATCAGGTCAAGCTGATGAACCACTTTCATGAGAGCTTATCCTCGTGCAAGGGATGTCTGCAGTGACCCATTGTTCTCACACAGCCCAGAGCTTGGAGCAGGATGGAATCAGAGCTCATTTTTCAGCCTGGAAACATGGAACAGAGCAATCCAAATCATGATCAGTAAGGAGAAAGCCCTCACTGCAGGAGGAGCCTGTACATGGCTTTCAGCTCAGCTTTCTCATCTAGCAGCCTCTCAGCTCTATAAAGAGTTTGGGATGAATTCTCATGTAAAACCAAGTAAATAAGTGGAGGAAGGAAAGAATCAGATCTGTTATTTGTAGTTGCAGTCAGGATTCATTAAATTACATGCAAATTGCTCGTTGCCACACGTAAGAGAACCTCCTAGTGGAACTACCCATGGTGGCCAAGTGCTTCCAAAGAGGATATTCATGGAGCCAGCCCAATTTAGACAGGCTCACTTCTCTGTATCTTTGTACATGAAGAGACCCTGGTCCTGCTCCTGTGAGGGACCTCTTGCTGTCCACCAGCAGGAGATGAGGCTTTGTGCTGGAGCAAACCTCAGCAGCCACGTGCCTTTCCCCGTCCTGGTGCGCCTCTCCCGTAATTTGCTTGGAGTCACAAGTGGATTTGTAGGCACACAGGCTGGTGGCTCACCAGCTCCCGGAGATTTGCATTTCTGTGTTCTTATTAACAATCGCCCAAAGATCCGTGATGCTCATTTCACAGCCTCACCTTCATTGTGCCCTCTAATCCACGTCCCCGGGGTCTGCTTCTGACATTCAAGCTTCAGAGCAGCTTACAAGCCTCTATTTTTTTTTAACATCAAACTGCCGAAGGAATTATTGTTCCCTTTTTTTCTGCAAACACGGACCTCCTTTCTTCACCACCCCCCTCCTTAAAATGCTTAAAGACTTGCCATGATTACACCACGGGAATGCTGGGGCTGGTGGGGTGGGTGTGCTCTTAACCTGGAAGTGTTGAGGCTTTGGGAATGGCTCCCAGCAAAACCAGCAAGGCAAAACTCCCAGTTGCTCTGGAGAGGGATGGAGGAGGGAAGGGGTTGTTTGATGTAGTGGTCAAAAGCATGGAAATGAACTAATCCCGTGTCCTTGGATGACTTGGAAGAGCCAGGGAAGGAGACGTTCAGATGTGGGAAGTTGGAATCACAGTATTATCTCATCTTTTGAGAAGTCTGGTGGGAAATCATAGATTAATGAAATTTCCTGGTTTGGAAGGGACATTAAATGCCATTCAGTTCCAACTCCTCTGCCAACTGCTCTGCAGGGACACCTTCCCAGTTTGCTCCAAGCCCTGTCAGACCTGGTCTTGGACACTTCCAGGGATCCAGGGGCAGCCACAGCTTCTCTGGGCACCCTGTGCCAGGGCCTCCCCACCCTCACAGGGAAGAATTTTTTCCCAATGTATCTTTGCCCTCTTATGGGAAGGATGTTTCCAAAATGCTGGCAAGAAGAGTTTCAAAGTTGAGCTCAGACTAATGAAAGAGCTGTTAGCGAAGTTACAAAGACCAGATCTTTTTTTGCACCCAGCCAGGCTGGCTTTTGTTGGATGGTCATATTCTACATTTTTATGTCCTTGAGCATCCCAGTGTGACTGTATGGATACCTGATATTCCAGGCCTGATGGCATTTGGAACTGCTCAGCTCCTCCTAGCAGCAGACCCTCCTGGATGGAGCTCCTGGCCTGGGACATCTGCTATGGGTTAAGGACAAACTGTTCTGCCACAGCCTCCCATTGCTGTCACTCCAGCCTAGACCACCTTAAATGTCTTCCTTGGTAACCTACAAATATTCAGTGCCTGGAAAATACATTCTGAAGAAATGGGTTATAATTAGCCTTTTCCTGCCACATAGAAAAAGCTTTTCCATTCCAGCCCCACTTTCTGTGGGTCTAATTGCGGTGGTGGAACTGCAGGACATCCACAGTTCTTCCTGGGACTCTCACTTCAGGAATCTTTCTCTATCTCTTTCTGTTTAATTTCCTGTAATTAGCCATGCCATAACTTCAGTGCACAGCAGGGAGACTTGGAGAAGGGAGCAGAGCCAAACTCCCTGAAGGATCCCACCTTCCTCCTCTCCCTGTGTCAGGGCTGGAGGCTCTCCTGGGCTGGTTTGCCTGGAACACCACTCCTGGCATCTTTTGGCTTCATGGATCCTGCTGGTGTTCAGTGCCTGGGTCTTTCATGTTCTTGATAATGTTTTTATAGAAACCTGCTCCTCTGCAGAGCTGCACACCAGAACAGTGCTTGGCACAGCAGCTCTGCTCGGGGGAGACTTGGAGACCCAGCAGATCTTCTGAGATGTTCCTCCCTGGATCCACCAAACCTCACAGTGCTAGAGAAGCACTGCAGCATCCAAAACCCAGCGAACCTGGCAGACTGGGGGTTGCTAGGACAGAGGGGTCAGTGAAATCCTAGGAAAAGGGTGGTGGAAGGGACCTTGGGGTGACCTCTGCAGCAGTACCAGCTGGGTGGTGCTGCTCCAGGGGGGTGACAAACCCCTCTGTCACTGCAGGCACAACCTGCTCCCCCAAGAGCCTGGCCCTGCACTTCAGCAGCTGCAGCCCCTCAGCCCAGCCTCAGCCTCTCCTGCTGTGGTTTAAGCTCACGACTACTTATCTTACCTACCAGGAAGAAAAGCTATCCCTTCCTCTTTCCATAAGCCTCCTCTGAACTCGGAGATTAGAGCAACGCCCCACCTCTCCTCCAGCTGAGCAACCCCAACTTCTTCAATCTTTCCTCTGAGGCATTGTTTTCTGGGCTTCTGATCATTCCCATCTCTATTCCGTGGACTTGCTGCTAAGAAAACAGACTGGATGGGAAGATGTAGAGTCAAACACAGCAAAAGAATTGTGTGAATTTGTTACAATTTCAGGGAAGGGCTTCATTTTAACATGTTCTGAATCTAATGGAATTGGAGTGTGTGTTTCCTTATTTTAAAAATGCAGCACTTTGATTCTTCCAGATGAAATGATGACTCATTAAATACAGTACAGCATTATTTTTTTTTCCTTTTATGCTGTTACCTATTTGGAATGAAGCTATTCCACTCACCAAAAGCAGGAGACCCAGAGGACCAGGGTGGCTCCTGAGCACTTTGGTCTCACCCACTGCTATAGCAAAGCAATATGAACAAATGAATCAAAAAGTAAAGCAAATTACCCAAAATCCCATTCAGAAGTTTCATAAAGACCCTGCAAAAATCCACCCAGACTGTTTGATTGCTCTGGACGATGGTTGCTCTAATAATTAAAGCCTCACTGTGAACTTCCTCTCTTGCTTGGAAACCCTGTGACCTTGGGTTTGGAAACAAGAGTTGACTCTGAAAAGGATTTGTGGTTTGGGAGAGATTTTTTTTTTTGGGAGAGATGGGGGACATTTACCTGGCACCTTGGGGTGACAAGGTGTGGGACTTCCCTTTACAGCTTGATCCAGTGCCTCCTTGGCTGGGTGTGAACAGAGAGTTAAATCCAGAGAGGTGACAAAAGGCCAGAAAAGCCAGAATTGCCCCATCGAGTGGGACACGCCACAGCTCCCGTGGAAATAAATGGAAGGACAAGTAGCATCCAATGTGGCATAACAAAGCACCAGGGAAAGATAGGAAGGTAAAGAAAGAACCTATAGTGCAAACTGGAGAAAGGGAAGAGAACTAAACAAGAATATACAGTCAGTTAAGGCTTGCAGGGAAAAGATAAGGCCAGCTCAGAGAGCAGAAAGGCTTAAGGGGAATAAAAAGAGCTTTTACAATTATATCAGGGAAAAGGGAATACTAGAGAGAAAGTAGTTCCATTAATAAATGAAGAGGGAGACAAAATCAATGGTGTTGCTAAAATGGTAGAGCTACTGAACTCCTTTGCTCCAGCAGTATTTAACAAGGTGAGAAGAGAAGAGGGGCAGAGAAGTTATAAAATAATGAGGGTTTTGACTGGGTGATTCTTCAGGGGAAAGGCAGTTTGAGGGAGAAGGCACCTTGGAAGGGCCAGGATGCAGCACCACAAATAGCTGGGCACGCCCATGCCTTTGGGGAGCCACTCCAGTAAATCCTGGGCAATTGCTTCTGGAGAATAATGGGAAAACAGGTAAGGATGGCCAAGTGTGATACGGATGGATTTTATTTTCAATGACCAACCCTGGGAAAAAAAAAAAAACATCCAGTGAGTTTATTATTCTGCTCAGCAGTGAAATCATTCCCATGTAAAATATGTTAATATTTAACAGTGGAAAATGGTTGAGCCTTGAGGAGAAAATCCCAGTGCCGTGGACACCACTGGGAGTTTACTGTGGCTTGGTTTGCAGGCAGCAAAGAGCTGTGAATTAACATTGTTGCTTCCTTAAGATCCCATTTCTGGAATCAAAGCAGCAAAACTCCAGAGGAGTCTGAGGAGGGGCTAAGGTTGGCTGCAGGATGGAGCTCAAGGCGCCTCATGGACTGGCAAATGCCATAACATGTGGCTTTGGGATGAGAAACGCTACCTCCCCTCCCTTTACAGAAGGAATGACAAGAGATTAGCTGGAAATTCAGGAAGGGATGGGGTAGTCAAAGGGAATACAGGAAAAGGTTGATTTGTGAAATGTCTCAGAGAACAGCAAAATGTTCAAACCAAGCAGTGCCAGCCAAACTCTGCGCTGGTCATGTCACTGTGGAGCCTTCCAGGGAATTTAGTGAGAAGGAAACAAAGTCCTGCAAAAAGCTTCTGAGAATTCCATTTCTGAGGGAGAAAACCACTTTATTGGGGGGTTTTTTTCTCTGCTTGCCAGGGAGTCTGATAATCGAGAAACATATAATGAATGGTGCTTACAAAAAAAATCAGTTTTTCTTTTCCTTAACAGAACATGGGTATTAAATGGCTATTTTTAACTAAGGTAATTTATTCAATTTCTATTCCAAATGTACCAATCCTCGTGGTTTGTCATTTAGCCACCTCCTGCAGAAATGCATCGTGATAGTGGTGAAATTAGAAAATGATGCTCAGATTAAATGCAACCAGGAGTGACTGGCAGGTGTAGGGGAAAGTGGCTGAGCTGCTTTACTTCCACACGCCAAAAAAATCGGAGACGTTCTTCCCATCAAGTGGTCGGCCAGAGGCAGCTTTCCCAGAAGTCTGAGGCATTTCAGCTGATAAATTCAGCTGATAAATGCAGCGTTTCAGAGGGTAAATTTCAGAAAGACAATCTTATAATGCAAGGCTTGTGTTGTGCTGTCTGCAGCACCTGCCAATCATTCCCATCTGAGGAACTGGAACTCCAGACCATGGGATGCTCAGCTGGTCCCTCCTGGAGCAACACTCCTGGCCAGAGTGCTGGCTTGGTTGGTCATCTGGGGCCACCAGGCTGATTTTTCCCCATTCTCCACCTCTGTTTATTTATTTTGCAATTGTATTTCTCCCCACAGAGAGAGGGGGAGGTTGCAGACTCCCCATCCCTGGAAGAGCTCTCCATCCCCAGGCAGGACATGGCCTGGAGCAACCTGGACTAGTGGAAAGTGTCCCTGCCCATGGCAGGGGGTGGGACAGGATGAGCTTTAATGTCCCTTCCAACCCAAACCATTCCATGGTTCTATGGTTCTTAGGGTTCCTGAATGGGAATGGTGGTGGTCAGCACCTGCCTTCCCTCAAACCTGCCTTCACAGTGAAATGTGACCTTCTTGCAAGCACAGCTGCTCAGATGTTTTTGGGTTGAAGCAGTTCCCGATCACAAAAAGGCTTTTGGCCAAAAATCAACATTTTCTGTGGGAAGATTGATTTTCATGGAATTTCTTTCCAGGAAAATGAAATGAAATGCTTTCTCTGGTGACAAAGTTTATCTCTGCATCTGTGTGAGCATCTCATGGCTTCCCAGGAAGCCTGTGCAGTGGTTTAGGGGGATATGTCCATCCCAGTGCACAATGGATGGGATTTTTGAGTGATCCCTATTGAAGACCCAGTGGGTTAGGATGGGGGGAGCACCTGTAGGTCATGGAATCATAGAATCATGGAATGGTTTGGGTCAGAAGGGACTTTGAAGCCCATTTCAATCCACCCCCTGCCATGGGCAGGGACACCTTCTGCTAGACAAAATTGCTCCCAGCCCTGTCTAACATGGCCTTGGACACTTCCAGGGGTGGAGCAGCAACAGCTTTTTTGGGCAACCTGTGCCAGGGCCTCACCCCCCTCACGGGGAAGGATTTCTTCCATATGTGTAACTTAAATATCCCATTGAACCCATTAGTACTTGTGCTATCACTCCAGTTCCTGATGAAGGCCGAGCTGGAATTGACCCAGGACATCATTCCAAACTGGAATGTCCTGTCAGTGTGTTTTTCTCAATTTTATCTTCCAAGGAAAGGCTTCAGGATTTTGCCATTCAGCCTGGCTTTACTTTAAACCAGACTTAAAGTGTTGGAGCTTCCCTCAGGATGAATCTGTGCTTTTTAGTCATCTCTGTTTGCAACAACCTTCCTTTACAGGAGATGTTGAAAGGGTTTTCCTGCCAGGAGTCGTGTAGGATTAGTAAAACCAACTGGAACATGGTGGAGAACCTTTCTGCTGTCTTTTATGGAGCTTATGGGATGCTGAGCCTCAGGTGTGTGCCGTTGGGAAGCTTTTTGGCCATGGCCCACTTTCTGTGCTGAAGGACCTTGGGGAAGCACTCCCTGAGCCAGGATGAGGGATGGAAATCAGAAAGGAAGGATAAATCAGGAATGAGGACCAACTCCTCACACCCGTGGTGCCTGAGGAGCCAGGGGGATGTTTCCTCCAGCTGCATCTGCAAGAGGCTGCATCATTCCCCAAATAAGGGTTAACTCCCCTTCACTTGCCCTCCATGTCTGTCGTGTCTGTGGCAGAGACTGGAGGTCAGGGCAGAATTCCTGCTGATGCTCTGTGTGGCATTCCCTTCTCCTCCCCCATTTAATTCCCCTTGCAGGAGAACCGTGCAGCAAGGGATGAATTTCAGCCATAAAGATTGCCAGACAGCTCCCGACTTTCACACCAGGGGGAAAGGAGCAGCATCCCAAAATGCTCTTCCAGAGTGCCGCAATCTCTCATCCCACACATCCCAAACCCCCCTAAAACAATGGCAGCCTTTCCCTGCCAGCTCGCCTCCAAACGTGCTCTGTGATAAAAAGCCCTGCCTGGTGCTGTTATTAGGAAACTATTCCAGCAATGCCCAGGCTCCCACTCGGCTGCCTCAATGCACAAACCATATTTCCCATTTATTTGTTCCGTTTGTTTATTTTACTGGACCACCCCATGAACCTGGGAGAAACACGCTGGAAAAAAAAATTATAGCAACGCCAACTATTCTGGGAGATACACGAGCCCCTCCATGTTTATCAGGTTGAGGGCACTGTATTTTGATGTCAATAAGCAATTTTTCCAGCCCGGTCTCCTGCCCGACCCTTTTAATCCATCAATATATTATTAGAGATAAAGTTGGTGGAAGCCTGCTGCAGTTAGAAGATAAATGACATCTCTGAAGTCAGGCATTAAAGACTAGATTAAGGCCTTGTGACACCGTTTTCAGTGCTCATCTGTGCACTTCTGTTCAACCTATCACACTGAGTGACAAGAAAGAAAAATAATGAACTGGGCCAAGGAAAGAAGAAGGGAAAAAAAAGGCAGAAAGAGAGAGAGATTTTTTTCCCCCCTAACACACAAACTACATCAGTTCACACTCAGGATTAGACTGTATTTAAAAAAAGGGGAAGGGGGAGGCTGGAACTGGATGGTACTATACAGATTAAAATGGGAGAAAGGGGAATCTGAATGAGGAATTGCAGTTTGGTTTTGTCCTGGGTTTATTTTATTTTATTTTTATATTTTATTTCATTTCCCCATACTTCATTTCATTCTTTTAATATACATACTTTTTTTGTTCCTTTCAGCCTTTAATTTCCTTTCCTTTCTTTCTTTCTTTATATTTTTTTTTTTTTCCTTGCAGGAGTGACCTAGTTGAGTTTACAGGATCCTAAGGGTTTTGTCTGGAGCTAAAGCAAATCCCATTTAGGACCAAGGAAATACATCCTTTCCAGAGACCAAGTTAAAACAGCCACAGATGGAGACCTCCCCTCCCTCTCTCCATTACATCCTTTGTCTTGGTGCAGTCGTGGTGATGTTTTATTGGAGTGGATCAGTGCTGAATTTTAGAGACACATGTGCAGGTTTTGAGACACATCTCCAGGTTTTGTGTTTCAGAATTGGTAACCCCAATCCTTCACAGGCACAGCCCCTCAGACAAAAATATTCCCAATGATTTTTCCAGAGCGGCCAAACACTGCTGAAGATGGGTGCAACTCTTCTGTGGCCTGACCCATTCCCTTGTCCTCCCAAAATCCTGGCTCCTTCCAGCTCTCCCAGGCTTTGAACAGCACTGATGCCTTGGCTGAGCATCCTCAGCACCAGCATCAGGTTTCCACCACCACGCTGTGCTGGGGAGGTCTTTGTCCTGTCCGTGTTGGACAGGAGATGACAAGTCAACCCAAGCATCCTTCTCTGCCCTGGACCAAATCCAAGGCTGTTCCAGGCTCTGACAGGACTTGACCATCACATTTGGTGTCCTGAGGCTGCCTTGAGAAGGGCTCTTGTTGTTGTTTGGGGAACACCTTCCCACTGGTGTCCCATCGGGGTGACAGAGACCCACTGTGGAGCTACAGCTGTCCAGCAAGGTTCTGAGAGATCTATGGAGAGCAGGGCTGTGAGGTGACAGTCAGGGACAGAGGGGAGCAGAGAGGGTCTAACCTCTGCCTGGAGTGGGAGGGAGAAGGGAAGGGAAGGGGGAAGTGCAGTTTTGTGTGGGAGTGTGTGGCTAGCACAGGTTTTTCCCATGAGAAGTTTTCTTGTGTTTTTTAAATAAAGATAAAGTTTGGATGTTGTTGGAACAGTGTCCCAGAACTTGGGCAGTGCAGGCCTGGCCAATCAGGCCTGGGGGAAGGCTTCTGACTGACCAATCTGGGTGACTTTTGAGAACTCTATATATGTGATGAAATCAAAACAATAAGGGTCATTCCTTCTTGCCACTGAGAACTGATGCATTCATTACTCAGCTAGCTGATCAACAGCGACAGGAGTGGGCACAGACCCCTCTGGGAACATCTTGACCCCAACCCACTGATTCCTGCTGTGCTTGGCCTCTTCCACTGCCTTTGGCAGAACGGCTTGTTTGGATGGGTTGTCACACCAGTGGGGAAGTGGGGAGAGACACCTTGCCAAGGGACCTTGTCCCACCATTTGGGACAGCCACCTGCTGGAAGACCCTCCGTGGTGGCAGAGCAGAGCAGGAATTGCTGGATCTCTCCCGGGATCTCTCCCGCCCCGCTGGGGTCTCTATTCCCTACAGTCTGTACATTGCTGCCGTCTTCTCCTTTTGAAGATATTTTTTAATGTCTAAAAAAAAAAGATTACTTTGTTACAATCATTCAGCAAAGGGTTTCTGTGCCTGTAGAAAATATTAATAGACTATTATGAGGTCCTACAACTAATTTTTCCACACATATCATCTGTCTTTGCATGGTTATTAAACTCCAACAATATTTCATGCAATGCTTTCCTGCTAAATTAATTTGGTTTCTTCTTCTCCTGCTTCTTTTTTTTTCCTCCTTCCACAACCTTTAAAATTAAATTGAATCTTCATAATTATGGCTTTTTTTGTTGTTCCTCATATCTTTTTCTTTTCAATTTTCCTATCAAAGTGGCTATACAGTTTAATAAAGATGTAAAGAAACAGAAATGGAAGTGTAAGGGACAGGAAGGGCTATGTTGGGATCAGAGACAGGGGGCTCTGGGAGAGCTGGGGAATTCTGGAAAGGATGGGATGGGATGGGATGGGATGGGATGGGATGGGATGGGATGGGATGGGATGGGATGGAGGTGAGCAGGGAGCTGAGCAGCACCTTTGTGGGTTGGCTCCAGCCTTCCTGGAAAATGATGTGGGAGAAGCCATTGCTAGGAATGACCCATCAGATGGGAGCATGGAGAAAGTGTGTTCCCAGCAGGACTCATCCTGATTCATCCACGAATTTGGAGCAACTTGGGGTCTCATGCTGCTCCTTGGAAGGTGGGGTGGGAACAGAAGGCATCCTTAGGGCAGTGCCCCTGGATTGCACAAGGGAATGTCCCATGTGCCTGCAGATCCCATGGCATCCCTGGATGCAGGACTCTGGGGCTCTCCTGGGGTTTCCCAGGACACAGATTCTCCCTCTGAACTCCCTCTACTGTCACCACCTCCCAGAAGTCTGGGGACAATGTCAGCAAGAACAGAGCTGAGGAAGCAAATGCTTTGCTGGAACTGCAGAAGGATCTGGCACAAGGGCCTGGGCCAGGGATTGCCAATGTCCTTGGATATCCTGGTGGAATATGAATTTTAATCTTTTCAAGTCTAAAGTGAGCAGAGAAGTTCTGTGTGCCTGTGGACAGATCTCCTGCCTGGCAAAGTTTGGTCAGACTATAGCTGTTGTTCTCTTTCCAAAGGATGCCCAATGGATCTCCTGGGAAATGCTCTCCAGGGAGATAAAGTGCTCCATCTGCATTAATAATTAATCTTCATAAATCAGGGATTTTTTCCACTTTTTTCTTCCCTTGTTTTGTCTGGAAAGTCTTCCAAAGGAAGACCTGGTCAGTGGAGAAAGAGAATAGAGTTATTCTCAATAAAGGATAGCTGTTCAGCAGAGACATCAAAATAAATCATGTAAACCAAAGATTTTTCCTGTTTCCTGGAAGTAATATTAGCAAATTCACCCTGGGAACTTGCCCTGTGGATGGATACTCATCACTAAGAACATCACACTGCTGCTTTGGTGGCCAAATCTTTGTGTCAGACAAACCTGGAACTGAGGAGAACTTCTGTGAGGGTCAGATCCACCTAGGATTGGGCAGACTCCAATGGACACCACATCCTTTGTGGGACAGACCAGTCACTGATCTTTTCCAGAGGACAAAAGTGGTGGCCAGACCAAGCAGAATCTGGCTGTAGGGCTTCCTACTCAACTTGGCAGCACCGAGAGGTTTGATTGAAGGTTCATGGGAACTGAACTTGGTGGAAAATGGTCAGAGGAGATGAGACCAAACTCCTTTGGTCTCCACCTGCTCCCAGATGGTGTCTGTGTTATGACCTCAGTTGGCCACCTTTGGTAAGTGACCCATGTCCCTGTCACTGCTCCTCCAAGGAAAGGACTGTGTTCATGGAATGTCATGTGCACTTGCCAATAGGTGGCACCAATGGAACAGAAATGGGAAAATCCATGCAGATTTTTTCTGGAGCAGAGGGTGCCGGGAATTCTCTCCTCCATGGCTATAGACTTTTCTACAAAGGAGGTATTGATTCCATCCCGATATCACAGTTGTAGCACACTGGAATCTAGGAGGATGTGAAGCAAAATGGGACAATGGGAATCAACCCAAACTGCAGGTGATACTGCTAAACGTCTGGAATTTAGTCATGTGCACAGAGGAGTGATAAATATTTAACATTTAATAAGGTGATCAGCTCCTATTCATAAGTCAGAGGTAAGCTGTTATTCAGATGTGGTTCCCATGACCATAGAAAGTGAAAGGAGTGAAACAGAGTTCCTCTGTTTTCCAGAGGAATCTCTGGACTCTCCAGACACTGAACACCCAGCAGAGATGTGGTCCCTTTCAGGAGGCACTGAACCTCCTGCTCCCAGTGCCTCCAGGCAGAGCAGAAAGGAACCAAATGTGAGGCAGATGCTGGACTTGCTTGCATTAATTTTAAGCAACTCCAGTTTTGCCTCATGGCTTAATCCCACCACCACATTCCAGCTCTCTTCTCCAAATTGGAGACCTCTACAGTGCTTGGAAAATTATGTGCACAAGAGTCAAGATTGTGGGTCAAAATTGCCCCCAGACTGTGCCATCACTCCAGGCCATTCCGATTGCCTCTGTGATTCTGCCTGGATATTAACATTTGGTTTATGCCATAAATTTTTTACAGTTTAAAAGCAGTAGTCCTGTTTCCCAATGTTTTAAAGATGATGAACATTATCCTTCCCATCCCTTTGCTCGTCAGCCATGTGTTTATGTACCAAGCATCTGGCCACATTATTATTTATATTGCAGGAGACTGCACCAAAAAAACCCTCAACAACCTCCAAGGAAATCAAAACACATTTGGGCCAAACCAAAGCAAAATGCTAATTTTTCCCCTATGAACCATTGCCACGGCAAAATATTTACTGTTTATGATTATTCAGGCTTCTTCTGCTGAGTTTTTACTGTGAGATTTACAGGCATGTTTGCATTTATAATATGTCAAAAGTTCCTCAAATCGCGACAATAGTCCATTAAGGAATAATTTAGCTGTGATAGAGGAAAAACATGGAAAATTAAGAGCTTTGGTAGCTTAAGGCTTGTAAAGTGATGCCAAAATTAATTGACTGTTCCCTGTTTCTCCCATTGCTGCTGCCAGTGTTGCAAGGTGTTGGGTGGATGGGATGGCAGCAGGGGGTGGTTTAGTTAAGTTAGATCAGGCTACTCTAAATTCTGTGTAAGACGTGTTACAAGTGGACCTCAAACATCTGCAGGTATTGTCTGAGGAGGTGAGGGAGGAAATCCCATTTGCCATTTCGGGGAGAAGGTGGTGTCCTCCTGAATCTGACTGATCCAATGGCATGGAGGTGGCACAGAACACACTCAGACCTCATGGCTGGACAGGTCATTTTGGTTGGTCCTGGAGCAGGCAGAGGTCAGGTGCTGCCAATGTTCCTGCAGTTTCCTGTCTCCTGGTTGCAGGTCTTAGCCAAGATCATTCGTTCACTTCAACCCTGTCCAGCCACGCCTGGGATCTGGGATGCTCTGGTGGTGCAACCCTTCACTTGTGCAAAATTCATTCCCTCCTGATCATGCTGAATTTAGCCCAGGGTTTGAAAGACTTTTCCAAAAGACGCACTGGAAATTAAACACATATTCAGAAACCTCTTTTGCTTTCGCTGTGTGGATCTCTCCTGCACCCCAGCATGGTCTCTCTCCTTGTCACAGCACTGGGATGTGCTGTGTTTCCCTCTGGCAAACACCCATCCCGTTCTGCCGACAGCCCCAGGCACTGTGTGAGAGAGAGAGTCCTCTGATTAAAATGTCTTCAGGAAAACAAACCACATAATCAACTCCTGCAAAAGCTGGTCCATCACGGAGAGAAAAAATTGAGGCTCTCCTCAAACATAATACAGAATCCTGGGAAGGAGTGTGTCGTGTCTGCCGATGGGGAAGAGCAAGTGAGGGGTTGGAGCGTTTGCAATCAGGTTCTCATCAGGCTTCGGATCTAGCTCCATTTTCTGCTCAGCATTTAACAAATCAAGGAAGAAATGCCCCTGCCTGGGGTCACAGATAAATCTTGTACCCTGGACAAAGGGTAGATCTCCTTGTCAGTGCACTGATTTATTGTGACCTTATAGTCAGACTCTCTAATTTCTGCAGGTAGCTATAGGCGCCACGGGTGATTTGTTTCCTCCCTCGATACTCTTTGACTGCTCAGCACCAGGGACTGTGGTGGGCTCGCTGCCATCTCTCTGGGGACAAGGTTGGGGTGGCTGGATCTCCGCCTGGGTCAGGTCTGCAGCATGGCTTGGGTGGAAAATGGGCTTGTTGTGTGTGAGAGTTGGGTGCCCAAGGCAGAGACCTCCCCTGAGGCCATAGCAGACATGAGAAGAGCTGGATGAGTCTTGAACAAGTCCATGGCAAAGACACAGCCCAAAGCTCGACCTGTGAGGGTTTGGAGGAACCACCTTTGGTTTTGCTCCCACTGCTGGTTTGTCAAGCAGATGCTGTAGAGGAACAAGTGCGTCTTGACTTGCCAACAGTGAAGGAGCCAAATCCCACCCTGCCGCTCAGCCCAGCTGCAGGTAAAAACTAATTTCATGTTTAACTTAGGTTTAGTTTCCACTCATCAGCCTTTCAGCCTTTCCCTGTTCTTCAGGGAAGGTGCCCCCAAGAGCTGAATTCTTGCTTTTGTCTCTGACAGACTGATGGGGTTGTGTCCCCCAGCATCTCCCTATCAGCTCTTGTCCCCCAGTGCTTGAGCCACCTTCATGCCTTTGTGTCCTTGGCAGCTGCTCAATGTCCTTGGTGAAGCTGGACCCACAGCTGGACATTGTCCAGGTGCTGCCCCAAGACCCAAACCTGAGATAAATTCCTTCCTTAGCCATCAGCCCTCACTCACACCCCCAGGCTCTGTGCTCAAAAGCGGCACCCAAGTTTTCAGGGCAAATTTGGGAGGGAGATTTTATTTTGCCCTCACTGGCTGTCTAAAGGGGTTCAGGCACCAGGCTCTCCACATGGATGTTACATTCCCAGTGTGGTGGGTGTGCAAACAGGCGGATGTGGCAGGAGTTTCCATTGCTGCCACTGAAAGTCTGGATCTCCTTAAACCAGCACAGCTTTTCTGTCCATGCATAAATTGCCTGGTACCTAAGCTACCTAAAATGTATTTCAGAGAGCTTGGTACAGCAGAGCCCTGATCTCTGTTGGAACTCTCCTCGTGAATAATGGTGAGAATTTATTATATTATATTTATTTTTGGAGGGGAAAAAGTCAGGGGGAAGGGTATTTATCTGTACTTTACACAGTGCCTTTAAAACACAGATCCTGGCAATGCAAATTCACGTTTCAGGCGAAACTCCTCTGAAGCTCATTGCTTTGTGCAGCAACCCCCGGGCCCAGCACTCCCCTATCTCTTTCCTCTATACAAACATACAAAGGGATAATAAAATAGCTAAGAAGCAAGAGCAGTAAAATTTCGTGCCCTGAGGGGAAAAATGGCATATATTGCCCTGAGCCTTTAGCTGAGGCCAAAATATATAGAGAGAGACTTGGGAACTATTTTCTTTCCTAGTGCAATATTTTACCTCTATTGCCCTCAGATCCAGTCAATATTTGTATAATATATATATAAAAATAACCTCAGATAGATGGATAAAACCCAAGCAAAATTCACCTCGGAAAGCCTTTTATTCCAACTGGAAAATTGCCCTGCAAATGTACTCCACACAATACCCACTACTTCACTTGGAAGTGACAGTTGCAGCTGTTAACGCAGCTACATTATCTCATCTTGGGAGACAAATTCCAGGCTATATTTCACTGTAGCCTCGTAATGTATATATGCCCTAAAGACTGCTCCAGCCAGATCTGTCTTGCTGTATAGATTTCAGATATGGATGTATACTTCCCAGGGTTTTTCCCTTCCCCCGGGTTACTGGGGGAGTGCAGGAGGTTAATAAAACACCGCAGCCTTGCCGTCATCGCGCCTGTTTGGGCGCAGGGGTGAGAAGCAGGAAGGAGAGGAGCCAACCACGTCCTGCTCCAGTGAGGAGGGACTCCTTGGAGTTGTACTTCACCTACACTCAGCGGTACCACGGGAACAGAGGTGAGGGCGAAAATGGCAGGGATTTGTTAATTCCCAGCTTTTCCGTGCCCCCGCCCAGCCGATCGGTCCGACTCACACCTGGCTCCCGGTGGGATTCCCAGAGCTGTTCCTCCTTGTTAACCCCACATCCTATTGCAAATCACGACTGGGGGTTGTAATGAGGAATTCTGGGGCTGTCAGGAAAGAAAATACATAAGTAAGGGGAAAAAAAATATCATCTATTAGGATTTTAAATAGTCTCATGAGTCTCGCCATTATTTGAGACACTTAAGATCACTTGACAAAGCCCCAGAGAATACACAGAAAGCTAGACAGGGGCCTTTGACGGATTTTTTAAACTGTCTAATGCGCCTTTTCCAACTCTATCCACTCTAAAATGACTAATCTGTTGCTGTTCTTCATTACCACAATTATCAGAGTGTCCTGAAAGCGCCTGGCGCTCCCACATGCGAGATGCTGTCTCTTCATCCCTGGCTGAGCAGCCCTTCCCACTTTCTGCCATTAATTTTCAAGGCAAACATCTGTGCCACACGCTGCTGGAGAGCATCCTGCCTGAGCACCTCCGTGTTTCTGCACTGGGTAATGCCAAACCTCTCCATGGGGAGCTCAGGGGTGGGAATAACTTTCCAGCCCCAAGAAAATCCCCTTAGAGGGGCCCTGGCAGCTCCTTGTGCTGCAGCTGGGGCAATAACTCCCTGCCGTGGATCTGGGATAATACAGACAAGACAGGCTGGCTCTGGCAGGAGGTCACTTCTTCGTGCAAATGTAGAATTTGGTGCTCCATGATTTTCCAAAGGTTTTGGGAAGGGGTGAAGTGGAAATAAGCCTTTCTGGCTAGAAGCAGGTGCATCAACTCAGTGATTTTCCAGCCCATGTGCCTTCCAGGATGGTTTTGTTGCACCAAAATTTAACCATCACATGGAGATGGAGAAGACTGGTAATTATCAAGGAGCTGCCCCATCCCTGGAAGTGTTCAGGGCTAGGCTGGATGGGGCTTGGAGCAACCTGGTCCGGTGGAAGGTGTCTCTCGCCATGGCAGGGGGGTGGATCGAGGTGACATTTAAGGTCCTTTCCAACTCAAACCACACTGTGATTCCATGAAAACCCATGTGAACACCCAGGGCAGCTGCCATGGAGGGGATGAAGCAAGGAAAACCACAGCTGATGAGCAGCTGTACTCCCACAGCTCCTGCTCAAAGAGGCAAACATGGAAGAAGTTTTCAGGCGGCTCTGAGGAAAGTTAAAAAAAAAAAAAATCAAGGAGGCATTTTTATCCAGCTAATTTTCTTTCCCAGAATTAGTTGTGTGAATGGAGAAACCTGCTGGAGCAAGAAGTGAGGAAAGCCTTGGACGGAGTGGCTGCGCCTCCCAGGCCCTGAAATTTAAGATCTTTATAAATGATCTGTTAAAACTATAGTGACGATAAGCTTATGAATCATGATCTATATTAATCAGGGCTGCTGATACGGAAAGATTAATTGAAACGTGCAGTTCTACACAAATGATAAAGTGGTAACAATTTAATATCAGACAAGGAGAGTGAAGAAATTACACTCCAAGCTTCATGCATCATTACTATGGATATTAATATTTTACACAGCGCAACAGCATTGGGAATCATAATGAAAATCCATAACTAGTGCACAGACATGATTAAATACAACAGTCTTTAGGTGCTGTTTGGTGATGGGGGCTTAGCCATATTTCACTCCTGCTGCCGGTGATTCGAGTGATAGAGTCTAGACGTGGGTGATTAAAAAGTGTTCCTCCTAAAGGCTGTTAACCTTTTACTACTGAAATGAATTTCTTTGATTTTTAAATTATGCCGCTCACTCTGTGGTGTGGGTTGGTTTTTTTTTCCCCAAATCAAAACCTTGTCCAGAATATCAATGGAGTGGGTTCCCCAGGTAGTTGACAAAGCAGAAGTGGAGCACCAGGAAGCAGCGGCGGAGGGGTATTTAAAGGTGGGAAGGAGAAAGGCAGATGAGGGGGGGAGAAAGCAGGTTAAAAAAGCAGGTTTTCAGTGCTCGTCATTATAGTGGTGCATATATTAGATGCAATACCTGGAGCTGTGGAGGGTCATAAAGGTTTTATCCGCGGAGTGCGGAATGGGCGCATTACTCACCAGTGGCACAGAGCGGTGAGTTATGCGCCTCATTCCCAACCCGCACCCATAAAAACTTTATGCTGCACCACGCCGTGACGTCTGTGCTCACTGGGGATTCATCAGCTCTAATGGGGCTGGAGCAGGCCCTGAGTGAAGAGCAGGGAGAGGAGGGAAGGGAGACCTGACTCAGCACTGGGGAAAAAAACCTCTTTATTTGAGTAACGCTCAGGCACCAGTTTGAACCCCTCAGGATCAGAGCTGAAGAAACAACGTCTTTGGAGAAATGGCATCTGGACTTTCTGGAGAGATTAGGAGGGTTCAACCCAACCTGTGCATCATTTTATCTGCTAAAAATCATGGGATCATAGAATGTTAAGGGTTGGAAGGGATATTAAAGTCACCCAGTCCCAACCCTGTGCCATGGACATCTCCCACCAAATCAGGTTGCTTAAGGTCTTTTCCAAGCTGGCCTTGAACACTTCCAGGCAGATCTTAAGTCCAGCAGCTCATGGTCTTGCCATCCTGGACTCCACTGGGGATGCTTTGAGGTGTCCCACCCATTGTGCCTCACCCATGGTGTGGGAAAGGGGATGTGCTGTGGGGTGACAACCTGAAACCCTGTAGTTCCCAGACTGTTGGTGTTGGCAGCAACCCATGAGAGGAAGTCCCACATATCAGAGAGGGTTTGGAGATGCCATGTGGCTCAGGGTGGTTTGGGTGGCATCTGCCTGAAAGCAGTTGTAGCTCTGCAGCTGGTAACAGTGCAAGGAAATGCAAATCCACTTAAATTTCCAGCTTGTGCCACTGGAAGTTTGATTTCTTATGGGTAAAATAGTTACCAGCAATCACACCGTGATCCAATATTGCCCATTCTGATGGACGTCCAGAGCCCACTCACCCAAAATTCTTCCCTGTGCTTTGTAGAATCCAGGTGTTTCACATTTTCTGGGAATCTTGATTGAAGGCTGGTAGGTCCAGTTTCAGGTGCTGTGTCAGAGCCCAGACAACACAAATTTCCGAACCTGGATCTTGTTCAGCTCATTTCTCAAAGCCTCACTGCTGGCTGTGATACTTCCTGATATTCAGCAGGTTAAAAAAACCAGGAGGAGAAAGGAAAAAAGGAAAAAAGAAAAAAAAATCAAAGGAAAAAGGAGGAAAGGAAAAGAAAAATATGAAAAAGAAAAGGAAAAAGGAAAAAAAAATGAAAAAGTGAAAGGAAAATATAAAAAAAGCAAAAGAGAGAGAAAGAAATAGAAGAAAAAGTAATGAAAAATAAAAAGAATTTTCTAGCCTCCATAGCTGGAGAAAAATTCATCCTCTCCAGCTGTGGTGCAGATATTTGTAGACATGGTGCTTTGGTTTCTTAGAAAGAGCCCCAAAGCAGGGGTTTTTTTTTTGGGGGGGGGTTATTTTGGTTTTTTTTGGGTTTTTTTTTTAATGTCGGGAGAAAGTAGAAAAAAATCTGCATTTTACAGGTAGTAGAAAATTCTCTTCTTGGTTAACCACCCACAATTCCCCGGAATTTGGACACCCTCTCCTCTCTGGTGCTCTTGACAAGCCACACACTCACTCAGGAGTGCTAACGTCCAGAACCAAGGAAGACAATCCATGGGAAGCATGCAGGCACAGATCAAAGGATTCTGGGGATGCTTAAGCTTGGAGATATGAAATGGAGAAGCTTGGGATTTAGAAAGGTTTCCACTGGATGAGGTCTTGGGTATAAACTTTGGTTTGATGACAAATTTCAGTCCAAATCATGGACTGGAGTAACCACAAAGTACAGGGCAGGCTGTAGGACCCATAAATAATGTGAGTACAAACTCTTCCCTGGCCAGAAGAATTCCTGAGGGCCATCAGGAGTTGCTTGGCTTTGGAGGAAGCAGGAGGCCAAACACCAAGGTGATGGGCACAGCTCATGTGCCAGGCTAAGGGGACATGTGACAGCACACAAAGACATGGCCAGGGGCTGCGAGGAGAGGGGAGGGCAGCAAAGCTTTGGTGCTTCCTTGGCACTGGAATTTGGGACCCTTTGGATGCACTTTGCCTCCCTCACTCCCTCCAGAGGTCTGCAAACACAAGGCTGAGCGGGAGCAGCTCCTAATCAATGACATTAATTAATAGATGAATGACGGAGAGGCGCGAGTATTGCCCCACAAATGAAAAGCAAATCCCAGCCAAGGGAAAAAACAGCAAAACTGTAGCAATTTCTACTCCGTTACCCTTGAGATTTGGCTCCAGATTCAAAGGATAGGCAGGCGGAGAGGGAGGTTGGGAGGAGGCGGGCGGGGGGAGTTGGCTCATATTCTGCTGTGACCCAATTCCATACAAAGCATCTTGTAACAAAACACGTCTCTATCTACAAAGTACAAGTAATCTTTGTTTTCAGTACAATACTTATCTGCATTTAGACCGACGATGGCAGTGCTTGGCTTATTTTCATGGATCCAGTTATCCTTTTTATCCCTGTGAGCATGTGTGTGTGTTGTGTGTCTGTCTCCTCCTCTCCGTCCTCCTCGCTGTCTCCTGAGCTCATGCCAAGTGAGTGGCACTCCTAGGGTGCTCTTAGACACCAGCAGAGGTATAAACACTGAAGGCCAGTGCCAATTTGGGGGTTTTGGGCTGCCCAAATTCTTTGGCGCCTTGGGAAAGGGTCAGTTTGGGATCTAGACTTGACCTTGTCTAACCACATCCTGAGGAGCCCTTGAGGTGCCACCATGGAATGGGAAATATTAGAGAGAAAAGATCACCCTGAGGGGTGTCTCAGAGCAGTGTCCCAGACCCCCAGAGTCACAGAGGGTGCTCTCACACCCCATCCTATTGTCCCAGTCATGTTGGCTTCTCCAGTTGTGCCAAAGGGGGTGATCTGTCATGAGCTCCCACCATGGTTTCTGTGTTTTCCACTCATAGAGCTGATCACACCCAGAGAGGTCTCACCTCTTAAACTGGTGGGATTGAGTTTAAGAGAAGAGTTTCTCTCTCCAGGTCACAATAGAAATGGTTTCCCAGTCTAGAAGATGCCATGCAAATTAAGGAATCACAAGGCTGACAGCCTTAATGCACACAGCAAGGAAGAGTCACTTCCCATGGGAAGAGCATTGGTAGTGCCACAAATGAGGCTGGAGAATGGTAAAGCCTCCTCAAAAGTGTTTAAAGGCAATGAACCATGACAAGATGTTGTGAATACTTGCATGCAGAGGCATCATCCAGCTGGACTTCCCTTCCAGGTGGTGCCTCCATGGGAAGTCATCCCTCTGCCTCCCAGCCATTCATCCATGATGGAGCATTTCCTTCTCCTCCCTCTCACCTCTGTTGTTACACAGCACACACACAGGTCTGTAGATATTTTGGGAGTGTCCCACACACTTCAGAGAGGGGGAATTAAGGGGTGGGAAGCAGAGGTGTCCTGCCCAAGGTCACCATAGGAGTGAGTTGTTGAGGGACATTTTCATGTGAAACCAAAGACAGTATTAACAAGGCTCACCAGAGGTTTAGGAACCTCACCAGAGGTTTAGGAGTGTTAGACGGTGCACAGTTATTTAATCTAAACTTCACACTGACTTTAGAAATAAATATTTGAGGGTTAGCCCAGGTCCATGATATTGATTTTCCTCCATCCTTTCAATCACGCCCTTGTTTTTAGTTCAGACTCCCCAGTCCCTTGCTTTAGTATTTCCTCCATTCAGCTACTACTGAATTCCAGGTTTGCTTCTTACATTTCCTCCTTGGTTTTCTGTGAATCCAGCCCTGGAGAGCATCTCTACATTAAATAAGAATCAGGATAAACACGGGATGTAATACATGTAATTCCATGATAATCATGTGTTTTACAGGCAGTTGACAAATTTGCTCAGCCAAAAGTAAATACAGTCCTCCCCTCCCCCTCTGCTGCCCGTGGCCTCTGTTTGTCTGAGATCAGTGCCACCTCCTCCCCTGAGAGCCACCTGAGCTGCTGCTGATAGGCAGATGACTCCCTTGTTCTGCTTTTCCCACATATTCATGCATTTCCTCCTGGTCATTCTTCACCCCTGGAAACCCCTTGAATTGCCTGTCAGCTTTTGGGAAAGGATCTCCAGGCTCTTCTTTACCCCATCGTGGAAATAAAAATGTTTTTGAACCTCTGCTCATGCCTTGCTAGGCACAAAAGCGGTGGATGGAGTTAAGACTGAACATGATTTTCAGGTTAAACTTCAATAAATTGGGATTTTCAGTGCATTATAATGGTGCAGTCTGGTCAGACTTTGGGGTGGTCTAATGGAGCAGTTCTTCAGCCAGTTCTGGAAAAATCAGCTCCTCATATTCAGGTTGGAGCTATGCTGTGATTATTTTTCGTGTATAAACCTTACATAAAAATATGTATAAAACCAGGGAACCTGTCTGCTTCAAAGTTCAGCTGAAAGATGGATTTCCTTGAGGAAAAATGTGGGAAGATGTTATGGTTGCCATCAGAATTCTGGGTCTTGACCCCCTTTGAAGGGGTAAGACCTGCCTGTTCAGCAGGGCCTGAGGTTTTGGGTGGAAATGGTCTTCTCTTGGAAGGGAATTCTGCTGGGGCATTTCCAGTCTGGTGTTGATATTTTTGGTGTCAGGATGATTTTTCCAACATTTCCAGATGGATAGGGAGGCTCCTTCATTACTTCAGAAGTATCAGCAAGGAGACATTGGTATTCATTAAATGAAGGAAGAGAAAAGGCTTTTAAGGACGTTTAAGAATGATTGAAGGTCATTAAAATTTTTTAAAATCTATACCTCTTCATGGAAGGTAGTGGAGACCAAAACTTTGAGGTAAAATGATAGTTTAAAACCCCATTTTGATATGATTTTGTCTTCTACTCTGTTTCAAGTGTCTCAACAAGCTTTTTCAGGATAATAAATCTTATTTTTCTCTTACTAGCAAAGTCCAAAATACAGCTGGAAATCTGAAAGTGTCCAAGGCCAGCCTGGACAGGGCTTGGAGCAACCTGGGATAGTAGAAGGTGTCTCTGCCCATGGCTGGGGTGGGACTGGATGAGTTTTAAGATCCATCCCACCCCAAACCGTTCCACAATTCTGTGATTTTTATGGTCTCTAAATACTCAATTTTATCATGGTTATATTTATGTATTTTTCATTTTATAACGTGGTTCTCAAAATGAAAACATTCCTGCCTGTGAGATACGTGGACAGATCTGGGGGACATCCATGGGAAAATAACCTACCCTGGATGTTGGGTAAACAGTGAGCAAAAAGTTGACACCACATCCTTTATAATCCATTCAATCAGGTGAAACAGCAAAGCAGAGCTGATTCTGCTGGGCAAAGAGTGAAGAAATTAATTTAAATGCCCATAAGATGCAAAAGAGATGAAACGTGGAATAAATCAGAGAGGAAAATTTCCATGAAGGTTTCCAGAGCAAGTAGGTTTCGGGGGCTTTTTTGTTTAAAAAAAGGAGGTTGGGTGGTGTTTGGAGCAACCTGGGCTAGTGAAAGGTGTTCCTGCCCATGGCTGGGGGTGGAAGGAGATCAGCTGTAAGGTCTGTTCCAACTCAAACTGTTCAACGAGGATTCTAAGATTCTGTAAAACATCCATTTTTATGTATTTTGACTCACTGTGATAAAAATGCCCCCTGGCAACACCTTTTAATCACCTGTAAGTGAGAGGGGAGGTTGAGTCAGGGCTGGCAGGGAAGAAGGAGAAGGGAAGAGGAGCTCATCCCCAATCCCTGAGGATCTGGGCTGTATGGCAACAGAGCTTGGGCTCAGTATGGGCAGGGAAGTGGTTGTAGATCAATCAAACATGATCTTGCAGGAAATTTTTACCTGGAAAAGAGACAGGTGGGATGAGGAGAAGGATGAGATTATTTGCCCTGCTTGTTTCCTCTCTGGACAGTCTTCTGTTGACCAAAAGGAAAGGTTAAAGACAATAAACTCGTGGGGACACAAAGAGAAGTAACTCCCCTAAATGCAGCATGGAAGATTAAAGGCAGATACTCAGAAAAAACCCACTGGTGCTAAAGATAGAGAAACTCTGGGATAAATTTCCTTGGGAGGTGGCAGAGTGACCAGTGTGGGATATTTTTAGAAAGAGGATGGGTGAATATCTCTCAGGGTTGCTTTAGGTCTGTGTGATCCTGCTGTGGGCAGGGGGAAGGGGATTAAATGGTACCTCAGATCTCTCTCAGCCCAGAGTGCTGCACCAACAGAGCCTCAGCAGGAATTTGTTGTGATGTTGGAGCAAACCCTGGTCACACTGAGCCGTGGCAGGGTCAGCTGGTGGCAGAGGGGCTCAGATTCCCTGAGGGAAGTGGGAATGCCAAACTACTCATGTGGAACAGAAAGCCACTGGACACAGGATCAGGGTCACAGAGTGTCCCAGAGTCTTGGGACCTCAGCCTCAGGCTGGTCTTGTCTCCAGCAGCCCCAGGGCCACCAGAGTCCCCAGGAGCAAGAATGAGGCCACCAGGACTGCTCACACATGGGTGGAGATGTCCTCCTGCAGTACCCGTACTTCAGTACAAGGGGACAACAAGAAGAGGTTTGTGTGTGCAGAACAGGATTCCAAAGACCAGAGCCCTCTTGCATCCATGGATTTCATCACCAAAAAATCCCAGGAAAGCACTCTGCTCCACCTGAACCCAGTGGTGGATTTCATCTCTCTTCCTCCAGCAAGTTACTCAGAGATATTTCCATGTGGGGACAGAGAGCTGGGACAACAGTCCTTAAAAATTCAGGATGTATTTGGATATGGAATGGTGCCAAGCTGTGCTTCCACGTGCGTGAGAGGGACCAAGAAGTTCTGAGTCGCTTCTGCCCGCCACATTGGGGTTGGTGGCTTGGGACTTTGGCAGAGCTCTGGGATGCTGGGAATAAAGAGATGGAGCACTTTTCCAAGGGGACAGAGAAAAAGAGACAGAGGGAGGCAGGGAAAGGAGGGGCCGGGGAGAAAATGGGAGAGAGAAAGAGAGAGAGAGAGTGCAGGGAGGAGGGGAAATGAAAGGATATTATTTTTTTTTGTATCTGTCATTTCCCTGCTATCTCCCATATGACTTCTTAATCCATCAGAATGCTGGGAAGATAATGTTTTGGGCGAAATAACATGAGAGAGAGGATAGACTCCCAAGGACCAATATCTTTATTGCTCGGAGGATAAACGGATTATGTCAGCCATTTTCTGTTGCTGACAGCTTTTCTTATTAACCGATTTTATTTTTTAATCTTCCAGGGAAGAAATATGGTTTTATGTCACAATAAAACGCCGGTCACATCTAATTCTGCCCTCAAACAAACAGATTTCTGAAAGCCTTGCAGAGAAATTTGAAATAACTTTAAAGAGGGGGTTTTTGGATAAAGTCTTTATCCAGAGGCTTGTTCAACCGCAGTGTAAAAGGTTTAGAGAGAGTGAGAGAGGGAGTGAGAGAGAGAGGGAGGGAGGGAGAGGGAGAGAAAAGTCCCTCACAGTTGTTTTTCCTGGTTGATCCCTATTAAAAGAAACTCTTCATTGTGGTGTACTCAAGGAAATACAGCTCAGACGAAAGAGTCACATGAATGTTAACAAATATGGCTATTTGTGTGGCTTACGCGCCGCGCCGGGCTTAGGGATGTTGTGCGTGACACTCAGAGAATGAGGGAAGCAATCATTAGCATCCCAGCAACCTGCTTAGCCGCCCGCTTTCAGACTCCCCCTTTTGATCTGACACTTTTTTTCCCTCAGTTTTGCTGGGATTACCGGGGAAGATGCTAATAAAGTATCAGCCCCGTTGTAGGCAGAGCGATAAGAAAGTCTGCTCTGGCGAAACTTCCCGCTTGCCAGGCAAGCAGCCTTTGGACTTGTTGCCGGGCTCCCGGTGCAGACCTGAAAATTGGGAGGGTTTCCTTTCGTCCCCTTTTTCCTTCCCCCAGCCCCCCAAAACCCTCTTCTGCAGATGGATGCTGCATATTTCATGTGCATCTCCTGCAGGGATTCAGAGCAGGCTGCAAGGAGCTGATCATATCCTGGCTGCTCATGGACATTTCTCTGTTGGCTAAGGGAAATAGAGGGGAGCCAAGCCATGCCCAGCCATTCCTCAGGGAGGGGTTGCTCCTCTGCCTTTACCCCTTTTGGGTTTTTTTTTCAGAAACATACCTTCTGCTGCTTGGAGATATTGGCTTCACACAGCAAAGGTTTTAAAGGCCCTCATAGACACCAAAAAATGAACACTTTGACACTTAGCACCCTTTTCTTGGTGCACTGAGGACCCTAAAACACCAGCTGTCATCCCAAGGAATGCTCACAAGGAATTAAATCTCAGCAGCATCTCTTGGTGTTGTTTTCTTGGGTTTTGGGGTTTTTTTTGACTGTAAGTTCCTGCTGTACTGGGCCCTACACAAATATGTCTTGGCAAGCTCTCCCCCTTTACAAAAGCCCTTTACGAAAAGAGCTTAGAGCTGGACAAAGACCAGAGGCTTTCAGAGCTTTAGTTGTGCTGGTGACATGCTGGGACGCCCAAAAAGAGATGCCCTGCCTTCTCTAGGAGGGACTTCCCCAAAATGTGAGTGGGCTGTCAGGGAATGTGAGGAATGCACAGATAAAGGAATGTAAGGAAACGCATCCCTGCGCATGGATGACCCACGGATGAGGGATGGTTTGCAGATTCCCCACTGCTGCTCAGCAGGGTTTCCCAGCCTGGTTCTGCTGGCACAGCTTTGCTGGCACAGCCTCCTGTGTGCTGTCTGCATTCCCAATGTCCTCCTGCTGTACCTCATCCACATCCCAGACTCTCTCTGCCCAAAATATTGGGTATTCCAAGCCAAAGTGACTTGGCCTGGATATACCATTGAGCTCCTGACCTCCATCCACCACACCCAGCAAGGATGGAGATAAGATTGGCCCTGGTGGAGACCACGGAGTTCAGAAGGCGTGAAGCCAAAGCCATCTGCTCTGACCTATAATCCTCTAAAGGCAGATGGAATATCCCAGCCTGGGATCTCCTCGTTGAAGTGGATACACAAATAAACCCCTCAAAAATTAGTGAAACACTGGCCTCCTCCTCAATGAACATTTAGGTTGATGAGGAAAAGATGAGGAAGGTCATGCAGCCTCTCCCCCCTGGCTCATGTCATGCTGGGATGGATGCCAGGAGCTGTCCCAGCTTTTGGGATGCTACTTTGCTCCCTGCTGTGGGAATGGCATCAGCCCTGTCCCAGGCAATAGCAAGAGACCAGTGCTGCAAAAGAGTCACAACCAGCCTAGTTTTCTGCTGAGGATTTCACTTTCCTTCTTCACCTCTTAGATTTTAGAATGGATTGTCCTTAAGAGAAGTTGAAGTTTAACATGTCCCTAAAAGGTGATTTTTATTGCTGTATCTTTTCCCCTGGAAGGGAATTTCCCAGGTGCAGAGCAGATAGTACATTTTTTTTTTTTAAACAGAATCCCCGAATCAGTGTGCCTGGAAAACACCTCCAAGATCATTGAGTCCAGCCTGTGACCAATCCCTACCTTGTCACCAGCCCAGAGCACTGAGTGCCACATCCAGGTGTTCCTTGGACACCTCCAGGGACGGGGACTCAACCACCTCCCTGGACAGCCCTTTCCAGTGTCTGAACACCCTTTACAGAAAGAAATTCCCCCTGATGTCCAACCTGAACCTCCCCTGGCATAGCTTGTGGCCATTTCCTCTTGTCCTATCTCTTGTTCCCTGGGAGCAGAGCCCAGCACCCACCTTGCTACAACCTGTCCTCAACAAGGTGGTGGTGGATCCAGCAGGAAATTCTCCTGGGCAGATATTCTCCTGAGGTCCTACACCCTCATGTGAGACAGCTTCAGGTTTTGTCAACAGAAAAACATAACCCATTTGAAAAATGCATTTTAATGGATAGAAGCTGGTATTTAGTGCAGAAAACTGCTCTCCCACATGAATAAAATTTATCTTCCTAATAAAGAAATGTTGGTGGGCAGTGTTGGAAGGAGTAAGGGTGATTTGGTCTATTGTTTTCTGGGGTAAAAAGAGAGAAGGAAACCTGAGGAGGGAAGCATGAAAGGTTTTACTTACCATAAACGATCCCACCAAATATTTAGAAATTGTTCCCTGTGATGGTGGGGAGGCCCTGGCACAGGGTGCCCAGAGAAGCTGTGGCTGCCCCTGGATCCCTGGAAGTGTCCAAGGCCAGGTTGGACAGGGCTTGGAGCAACCTGGGATAGTGGAAGGTGTCCCTGCCATGGCAGGGGACGGCACTGGATGGGCTTTAAGGTCCCTTCCAACACAAACCATTCTGCAATTCCATGATCCTATGATCTCTTCTTCCCCCAGACCCTGGGACACAGTGGGATGGAGCCTTTGGACCTTTCACAACCCAAGCCATAGGGATAGAGAGCGTCACAGTGAAATGAGCTGAGTTTTTTGTGTGGCGGCACCAAGGTGAAAATATTTTCTGATGACCTTGACCCCTGGCTGGGAATTTGCTGAGGAATTTGGTGCTGGGTTCCTGCAATCCTGCTGGTCATCATCCTTCCCTGGGCTGCACTGAGTCCCTCCGCGAGCTGAAAGCACAAGCCAAGCAGAGACCAAATAAAGCCACATTAATCCCAGCTCCATTAGAAACACAGAAAATAAATAAATGCTGTTTTCAAATGCGGAAAAAGAAAAAAAATCAATAGAGAAAGAAATATTATTTTTAATCTTCTAAGAGGTTTTTACAAACAACAGGGAGGGGAAAAATTGAAAGCCATGAAAAAAGACTTGCCAATGTCCTTTTAACCTTTATTTATTATCACTCAGTCCACATCAGCCCCTGACTGCAAGATAATTTGGAATTTCATTTTAATTTCAATGTATCACATAATTCAACACAGCTTTCCACTTTTTTTTTAGGCTTTTTTTTCCTTTTTTTTTGTACTGGAAACTTTAAAAATCTCTCTATAGGAAATGCATCTTAAAAAAAACCACCCCACAACATAACCCTTCTGCAGCAGTTACTTAATTTATAACATGAAAAGGGTTTGTGCTAAAATATGATAAAAATAAAATCAACAAACTTCAAAAAAGGAATATTCCTTAATAACATGCTTTAGCTTGAAGGGTGCCTGCTCCTCTGCTTTTCTTTGCCTTTGTCTGCCGCTCACATTAGAGTGGAGTTATTTTGAGCCTGGCTTTTTGGAAGCCTTGTACTGAGCCTTGTTGGGATGTGTTTTATTGCTGGGTCTGAGGGGGATCAGGAGGAGCCTGGGACAGGCTGGGAGGAGAAGGATTGGTGTCACCAACAAGGGACAAACAGAGACAGCCTGGCAATTCCCATGGACATCATGGTCCAGAATCCTCTGCTTCCTGTGAGATCTCCCATGGGAGATGGCTCTGCTTTCCCAGCTCCAGGTCTTGTGTTGTCCTTAGCACCACTTGTCCAGGATGACAGCAAGGTCTGTCCTTCCCTCCCAGCTCCTCCAAGCGACAACAAACAGGCTGCAGGTCCCCTGATGCTGCTCCTGTTAGAATCATGGAATATCCTGAGCTGGAAGAGGTCCATGAGGATCGTTGATCCAGCTTCTGGCCCTGCACAGACACCCCAACAATCCCACCCTGTGCATCCCTGGCAGCATTGTCCAAACACTCCTGGAGGTCTGGCAGCCTCAGGCTGTGCCCATTGCCTGGGGAGCCTGGGCAGTGCCCAGCACCCTCTGGGGGAAGAACCTTTTCCTGATCTCCAACCCTGACCCAGCTCCAGCTTTTCCTTGGCACCTGTCCCTGGTCACAGAGAGCAGAGGTTGGAGCTGCCATCAGGAGGAGCTGCAGATCAGGATGAGGTCTGACCTTTGTCTCCTCTTCTCCAGCTGAACAAACCAAATGAGCTCAGTGACTCCTTGTATGGCTGCTCCTGGAGACTCTTCACCATCTTCATAGCCCTCCTTTGGATGCTCTGTAACAACTTTAGATCCTTCTTGGATTGTGTCACCCAAAGCTGCCCCCAGCACTCGAGGTGATGTCACCCCAGCCCAGAGCAGAGCAGGACAATCCCCTCCCTGGCCTGGCTGGTGCTGCTGGACCTGATGCCCCCCAGGACAGGGGTGTCCTTCCCAGCTCCAGGGTACTGCTGCCTCAGATCCAGCTGGCCACGGACCAGGACCCTCAGGTGCCTTCCCACAGCTGCTCTCCAGCCTCTCCTTCCTCACTCAGTGCTTCCAGGACAGCCTGGTCCCAGGAGGATCCAGCACTTGTCTCTGTTCAGCTTCATTCAGTTGGTGACTGTTCAGCCCTCTCACTTGTCCAGGTCTCTCTGCAGGGCCTCTCTGCTTTCCTGGGATTCAACAGCTCCCCCAGTTCAGTACCAGTGAACATCCTCAGCACATCCCATGGGTACACTGCCTCCCCTTGCCTCCAAGATCAGGGTTAGGGACAGCCAGGAGAGCATTCAGTGATCCTGTGCACCCATATCGCAAAAAAACCTCCAAAGAGGAGCTTGAGATGAGGTGGGAGAGAAGTAACTTCTTGATATAAATGGTCCAGTTAATGGATGTCTTGGCCTTGGGCTCATTTGTTGTCCTGGAGCTCCTTCAATTGCATCATTTTTCTTGCAAATCGTGACTAATTTGCAAATGAACTTCCTCAGTCTTGTTCTCTTTTTTCCACATTCTTATTTTCTTTAAAAATTCCAGAGCATTAATTTCCTTAATAGGACCTGATGCAGATGGTGCATTTTGTCTGGGAGCTTGGCACTGGCTGTGGGCAGGAGGAATCTCATATTTCCACGTCAGCTCCCCTCCAGAGCCTTGTTTATCAGGGGGCTCCTGAAGTGACAGGCACAATAGGGCTGTTTGTACTCCAAATTGCCTGCAGGGAAGGTGGCAGAGACCTGGCAAGGAGCAGAGGGACAATAAATTCCCTTCCAAAAAAGCTCCACCCCAGCAGCACTCTGAATGGTGATGGCTTTTCCAGTGCAACCTGGAAAAAGACAGGAATTAAAATGCTGTTTGACAGTATTGTCATCAATGCCTTGATACAGGAACCACCCTGTGTCACCCAGGAAGTGTCACCAAGTGATCCCCAGATCGAGTGATCCCCAGATCTTTGTGACATTCCAGCTGGGGAGGAGAAACCCAGGCTGGACCTGCTTTGAATATGGATTGAGTGAAGCCAGATGGGCATGGTGGGAATGAAACATCCATGGATCCCAACAGGAGTTCCAGCATCACTCCTGCTCACCTCTCCATGCTTCTCCCTCTCCTGTGCCAGGAGCTGCAGGATGTCTGGCTTGGAAGTGGTGCTTGTCCAGCCTCTGAGCACCAAGGACTCAGAGAGCCCTTTAGGGTGGAAAAGCCTTTGAGATCATCCATAATCAGAATCAATGCTGACATCCTGGGGCAGCATTTCCCTCTGCCCTTTCCTGGCTCAAAAGGACGATCTGGAGGCCAACAGCAGGTTTGTCATCAGTGGAGGTGAGCAGAGCCTTACCCCACCTGGGTGATCTACCCAAAATCTCTCGGATGTTCCGGCTCACACACAAGAATTGATCTCCTAAATGCAAAGGGTGAGGAGGTGCAGGGTGACATAAAACCTCCTGACCCCAATGGGGTCTCCAGATCCCCACTAGGGGAGACCATCTCGACACAAGAACTGAGTGCTGTGTGTCCAGACCCAAATAATTCTGCCAAAAAATAAAATACTGCACTTGGCTTTCGAATAGGTGGAAATTGGCTTCGCGTCTCCTCTCTAATACATGTTCCCTTGTTTCCTAGTCTGAGAAATATTCCTGGGAAAACAGTCCTGGACAGCAGGTAACATAAAGATATGCTGAAAAACCTAACATGGGTCCAAAGGACACCCATTCCCAAGCCCCATCACTGACATGTCCCAGACAGTCCCATTTCTGCTCAGCTCCAAGCCCCTGCCACATTGAAACCAAGAGGAAAGCAATGGAATTTGGCTGAAAATGCTGATTTCTGAAACAGAATTGCAGCTTTGGGAATCAGCAGAATTATCCATGAGCAAATCCCCTTTTTATTGCATCAGAAACCTGTGGAAAAGTGGATAGTTTTGTAAGGATAAAATGAAATAATCTCAGTGTTCAGGTCTCCACGGTGCCTCTGATGAGCGAGAAAATGAAGATCTACAAAACCTGAACTTTTTTCTTCATTTTCTCTGGATTTTTTTTTTTGTTGTTGTCAAGGGAAAACTTTTTGTTAGGGAGGTCTGGAAAATGAAGAAGAATCCTTTGAGCTCAGGAGCTGTTCCACTTTGGAATGCTCAGCCTGCCCAGCCCTGGGAGAGATGGTGATTTCATGCAATTATTATCCCCCACGCCACGCAAGCACGAACGCCCAGTCCGGCAGCAGAACAGCAAACTCATCATGCCCTATTTAGCAAAATGTTCAGGGCCAACGTGAAATTCTGACCCTCACATTTTATTAAAAGGATTATATCTTAAAGCAAACTATTTCAGTCCTTCGCTGGCTTCTCCCTGGGAAAACTTTCAAGACAATTTTGAGGACCGTGGCAGGATCAAGATGAAACAGTTCTGCCTTTCCATCTCATTTCTTCCAGCTCGGATCCATTCCTTCCTCCAGTGTGTCCCACCTCGTGGTGTAAGCCTCAATTTGCAGAGGAAGCATCCTCTCCCGTGAGCTCATCTTGCTTTTAAATTAATGTGGGCATTTAAACAGCTTTAGGGACAGTTCTGTCATGGAGATGGACTCAAACACACAGCTGAGAGGTCTCTGCCAGGTGAAAATTTTTCCCAGTAGGTCACCTGCACAGCTTGGGAAGCCAGAAAAAGCTCTTCAAGGCCAGTGGTGCTGGGAAGGCAATTTTACCCCAGCTTGGGTTTGTATCCATTCTGGTTAATCATAAAAATATACTGTTCCTATTGTATAGGATTGCATATGGATGTGGCAGGGAAGGGCGGGGGGGCCTGTGTTGGGGTAGATTTGATAGAACAGCTTTGTGTCAAATGAATAGGTAGGTTTATTATAGACTTCCCTTGCTCCAAGCTTCAGATGAGAGAAATCCTATAATCCCGCCCTGCTCTAATACTGGATTAATGTGGATTTGTTAATAAAATGCTAGTGAAATCGAGAATAATTTGTAATTAACTCAAACTTCTACTCCCCGCATCATTTTGAATATTTTTTAATAGAGATGAGGGACGGTTTCTGTGGCTGCACGCACTCCAGCACAGCATGGCGAGTGGGAATCCTGCTGGAAAAACCCAGAAACCACTGCACCAACTGGAGTTCATGGCAGAGAAAACTCCACCCAGACAATGCAGAACACCAGCCACAGCTCTGCTGACACCAGGGACCAAATTCTGTCACCAAAGGCTGCTCAAATCCAAGGTGTCAGCACTTCTGGGGGTAAAACACAAACCATGAACCCCAAAACATGCAAGTGCCATATGAGCAGTGCAGGAACTACATAGCAGATGTGGCAGATGGAGAATTGCAGCATTGACACTGCCCAGAGGTACCCCTCAAATCATGGAAAGACCATGCTCTGTGAAGATTGATTTCAGACAAGATCCTTTTCTGATCTAAAATCAGAAATAGAGGATTTGTCCCACCAGCCTGCAGTGGAAGGCCATCCATCTCCAAACCCTGCCTCTTGCAATGGTTCAAAAATGAACTAAAAGGACTCATTTGTTCAAAGACGAGCATGCAATGAGGTAGGAGAGAAGTGGAAGAGTGAGACACGGGAAAAGGCAATTTTATCCTGGGTAATTTTGGGGAAGGTTTGCATCCAGTCCTGTTAATCACAAAAATATCCTGGTTATCCTATTATATAGGATAGCACAGGCCTGCTCTCTCATGGAGCAGAGGGAGATGGAATGGCCTTCAAGGAAGCACTTGGAGGGTTTGTCTTCACTAGACAGAGCCCAGCCATGTCCCAGTATGGAGAACATATCCCTGCTCTGGATCCATGGGCCAAGGACAAGGGGGTGAGGGCCAACAAGGCCAAGTGCTGGCTCTGCACTTGGATCACAGCAACTCCATGGAGTGCTCCAGACTGGGACAGAGTAGCTGGAAAGCTGGAAAAGGCCCTGGAGGTGCTGGTGACAGTGGCTGGACATGAGCCCAGGTGTGCCCAGGTGGGCAAGAGGCCAATGGCCCCTGGGCTGTCCCAGCCATGGTGTGACAGCAGGACCAGGGCAGTGACTGTCCCCCTGTGCTGGCACTGTGAGGCACCTCCAGCCCTGGGGACAGTTCTGGGCCCTCATGACAAGAGAGACATTGAGGAGCTGGAGTGTGTCCAGGGAAGGGAATGGAGCGGGGAAGGGTCTGGAGCATCAGGAGAGGCTGAGGGAGCTGGGAAAGGAGGTCAGGCTGGAGAAAAGGAGGCTCAGGGGGACCTTGTGGCTCTGCACAGCTCCTGACAGGAGGGGACGGCCAGGGGGTTCAGGAAACAGGGACAGAACGAGAAGAAATGGCCTGAAGTTGCAGAGGTTCAGGTTGGATATCAGGAGGAATTTCTTCATGGAAAGGGTGGTCAGGCATGGAGGGGTCTGCCCAGGGAGGAGGTGGAGTCCCCATCCAAGGAAAGGCTGGATGTGGCACTCAGTGCCCTGGGCTGGGTGACAAGGTGGGGATTGTTCACAGATTGGACTTGCTGACCTTGGAGGTCTTTTCCAACCTCAGTGATTCTGGGATTCTGTGAGAAGGTGCCATTTATTTTTCATTGGCAAAACCAACTCCCACGAATCCATCTCTCCGACAGGGAGCCAGACACACCCAGCATGAGCAGCCCCCAAACAGCTGCTGCAAAGGGAAGGTGCTGCAGAGAAAACCAAGGAAAATCCCCTGCCCACACTGAGCCAGACAGACTCCACTGGTGTCTCAGGCTGGAATTTACAGCACTATCACTGGCTCTCATTTCAGCCTGGCTTTGACCACTTCACCTGGAGCTGTTATTGGTGCTCCCTTTGCCTGCAGAGCAGCACTTGGGAAACTCCCCATTGTTGACCCTCCCCTTGGATCAGACTCACTTACTGTGGGGTCAGTGGTCAAAAAGCCCTGGAGAGCAGTGACTGTCCTTCATCTTCCTCAGCTCTGGGGACAGCCAGCTGTCAGTGGTGGATAACAAAAATAAAGAGGACTTTTATCCTCTAGGCAAAGTCATTTAAAGGACTCCTAACCCATAGTTAAGTGTTGGTTTTCAAGGGAGGATTTGTTTCATCTTGGGCTCTGTGTCTCTCTTTTTTCCCTGTCTTTTTTTCAGTCTGGACATATTTTACAGCCCAACAGGAATGTTTTAAGGGGAAAGCTGTGCAGTGCAAAGCCCAGGAACACCCAGGAGCCAGTTCTTCACTCAGTTTATAAACTCCTGGGCAGCTGGCCTGCCACTTTGGGCACCACTTCTCTTCAGTTACATCTTTAACCTGTTCCAGCTGCAATTTCAGCAAGTTTGCTCCTCATTTAGCAGAGAATCCATTCAACTTGACTTGTCTTCCTTTAAGCTGTTGAGAAAGGTCTGTATTTCAGTGGTGAGTCTGCTGTGACTAAACTGCTTGGAGCTTGCATTGGTAAGGAAATACCAACCAACCCTAAAAGACCATGTGTGGTCCAGCTTGTCCACAGGGCCTGGCTGAGATCCTGCTGCCCCAGGCTTTGCTGCAAAATTCCCCTGGGGATCCCAGAGGACACTGTTAGCTACACACAGGTCTGTTCAGCTGCCTGCATCATTCCAAGGCCTTTCACTAATTACCTGCCTTTGACATCAAAATTTGAATTTTTTACTACATGGGAACAAGCTGCCTTAAGAAACTGTACCCTGTTCTCAGGCCTGCATACACCCATCAACTATTCAGAAAGGTCAGAAAGTCCTCGACTTTTTAATTTTGGACCTTGGCAGGAGCTGAAGTGGATAGAAACCATTCTGTCAAGTGCTTTAGAGCTCTTTCCTCCTCGGGGAACTTGAGAACAAACCACTTGGCACCCAGCTGATCTCTGCTTTCATTTCTGTCCCCAGCGACCCATTGTGCCTTGAGGTTAAATGAGGTATTTGTGTCTGTCGAGTCCATCTGGAGTCTCACTGTTTAATTTGGACCATTCTTCCATGCACCTTTGTTGTCTGCATTCTTCATACTTTTGTTGTGTGCAGGGTTGGGGTTTTTTTCCCCTTTCCCTTCTGGCCCATGGATGGAAATCTTTGTCTAAGACTACAGTTTGAAAGGTTTGGAGTTTGGACAGTATCGTGAGTGTCAGAAGTGCTTCCTCTTGAAAAGAGAGACTTTGTACAGAGAGACCTCAATAACCTTTTATTAGACCAACAGCTGGAAGAAATGGACAAGTGTTCAGGAGTATGAGCCCCTTTGTATCTCTCCAAAATCCACATTCTCTTTAGAACACTTCACTTGAAACAGCATTTACACAAAACCCCCTCACTCTGCTGAGGAACAATTTCATAAAATCACAGAGTTATTTAGTTTGGAAAAGCTCTCTAAGATCATCGAGTCAAACCATTCTCTCAACCCTTGTCTCTGAGTGCCTCATCCACATGGCTTTTAAATCCCTCTAGGGATGGTGACTCCACAACTGCCCTGGGCAGAGGTGCCAGGGCTGGAGAGCACTTTTGGGAAAGAAATTTTTCCTAATATCCAAACCTGAACCTGAACCTGTTGGAGGCTGTTCCCTCTCCTCCTGTCCCTGTTCCCTGGGAGCACAGCCTGACCCCCCCTGGCTGTCCCCTCCTGTCAGGAGTTGTACAGAGCCACAAGGTCCCCCTGAGTCTCCTTTGCTCCAGGCTGAGCTCCTTTCCCAGCTCCCTCAGCTGCTCCTGATGCTCCAGCCCCTTCCCAGCTCCATTCCCATCCCTGGACACACTCCAGCCCCTCAATGTCTCTCAAAATGAGGGGCTTCATGGCCCCATTTCAGAAGCTTTGCTTCCCTTCTCACTTTGGGCTGAAAACAAGGATTTTGTTGTTGCCTGTGGGTTCTCTGGATATGGAGATGTCCTGCAGGAAAACACTGTGCTTTCCCCTCAGCCCTGTCAAATGTGACCTGAGGGCTCAGCAGGTCACAGGGAGCCTCACTAAACTCACCAGAAGCTCTGCAGAAAGTGGGACGTTTTGACCCGAGATGTTAGAACAGGTTCTGGAATGGGATCTTTTGGCCACAAGGCTAGTTTGAAGGGAGGAGGGTGGCTTATCATTTTGCCAAGGTATTCCTGGATAACCAGTAGTGCCAGACCAAAAGTGCCCAGGGAAGAGTGTATGGAGAAAACTAAGTGTAACATAGACTGCAGAGGTGATAAAAATATTGTGGTATTGACATCTGGGTGGGACAAAGAGACTTCCTCTGAGTCAAGACTCCACAGGGATATCAAAGGGCAGGGTATCCATGACAGAACAGGGTCCTCAGGGAAATGGTGGAGTCCTCAATCAGAACAATCCACCATCCCTGGAACTGTTCAAGAAATGGGTAGATGTGGCATTTCACCAGAGGGTTTAATTGTAGGATTCAGTCGAGGGTTGGAATTGATGATCTTGGAGGTTTTTTCCCACCTTAGGGATTCTGTGATTCTCTTCCTGAGAGATTCCTTCTTTATCCAAAGGTTGCTCCATTCAGTACCAGGAGAACATCTTTCTTTAAAAGGCTCATTTGGAGTCTCAAACAACATTCCCTGCTCTTGGAATGTTCCCCCCAGCTCCATGATGTTTGTTTTCCTGTCTTCTAAGCACATTTGATTCCTGTGTGGATCTGAAGGAAAACCAGTGCAGGCTGAGCTCACAAAAGCTCTGCAAACCAGAAAAGAAAGGCAAATTATTTTCTATATCTCTATCATGGCTTCTCTTATTCATGTCAGCTCTAAATTATGTGGCCATGATCTTTCTAATCTCTCTTTGCATGGACGTCTTCCCATGCCCTTAATCATTTCCTTTGCCCTCCCCTAGACCTTTCCTGTGTCTGCATTCCGAGGCAGGGAGGTCGGAATAAGGAACATTATTCTGAGTGAATGTGTATCATGCAGTTCTGTAATTCCATTATTCCATTACAGCGTTTTCAGTATTATTCCTTCTTTTTGAATACAGCCTGGCATTTCCTTGGTTTTCTGGATCACCAACGCATTTCAAGATTGCACTGAGCTCTTGGCGAAGAAAGCCAGGATTTGTAAAAACAATTTGCAGTTTTTGTAGTTTTGGTATTTATTTTATTTATTTTTTTTCATGAAGATTCTCTACTTGGGTCTGAATTTCCAAAAATGAATTCTCAATTCTAGAAAGAGCAGGTCCTTTCCCAATGGTTCTTGCTGATCTCTCTGCTATGGGATGGGAGAAGATCAGACACTTTTTGCAGGTTTCCTTCTCTCACTGTGAAAACCTTGGTTTGTTTTAAGATTTTCTGAGGGAAGTTAAAGTTGGAACCAGCCTATTTCTCGGCATTCCTTTGACTGCCTGAGGCAAAGCCATTTGGAGAAGGTTTATAGGGGTGATGAAACAGGTAGGTGAAAAGCCAAATGACATTAAAAATCACTATTCTAATCCCAAAATTCTCTCCTCTAATTATTGTCAACATAAACTGAGTCATTCCCATTTCATAGCAACCTGAGGAAAATCTCCTTCCTGAAGGAAGTGTGCTGGGAAGGAGTTGTGTATCCAGTGGGAAGTTTGCTTTGTTTTACCTCTAAAGATGTCTTTTCTTCTTCTCCAGGATAGGAGAGGAAAATCCAGCTGGCATTTTCAGCTTCTCTCCTTATTATGTGCTGAGAATAAAACAACTGGGGGTGGATGTGAGAAGAGAGTTCAGGGAAAAGGAAATCTGAGCCTCCAGGAGCTCCAGAAAGCCCTCAGTTCTCCTGACTACATAACCAGTGGCTCTGAGGAGGCACTGGACGTTTCAGGAGGCTCTTAGTGAGGTTTTAATGCCCTTAGATACAAGAAAAGACAGGGACCATGGAACCACTGAATCACTGAGTTTGGAAAACACCTCCAAGATCACCAACCTGTGCCTGATCTCCACCTTGTCACCCAGACCAGAGCCCCGAGTGCCACGTCCAGCTGTTGAACACTTCCAGGGAGAGGGACTCCACCACCTCCCTGGGCCTATTTCAATGCCTAACCACTCTCAGTGAAGAAGTTCTTCTGATGTCCAACCTGAACCTTCCTTGGCACAGCTTGAGGCGGTTTCCTCTTGTCCTGACAAATGATGCTCAACACCTTCATGGCTCAATCTCAAGGACCATCTCTTCAGGCACATATGAGATTTTTCCTTGGCTCAGGTCCAGAATTTATCAACAGTTTAGAGTTCTCATGACCTTAATTTTGTTGCAGTTGAGAAGACAGACACCTACAGCAGGGCTTTAGTTAACTGCAAGAAAACCAAATCCAAACATCTTCAGCATGAAAGGTTCCCTGCAGTTTGAGGTGGGGAGCCCATCAGATCTCCTGCTCCAGCCTCCATGGGAAGGGATTCCCAGTGCTAGCTGTGGAGCTCCAAGGGCATGAGTCAAATCCCACATGAACACTGGAAACAGTAAAATTGCCATGGAAGAAATGCACTCTGGGGATCCTAACCTCTCTGAGCTGACAAATCAAAGAACTTGAAGATGTTGGTGTGCAGAACAGCTCTGGTTTGGTGACATGGGCAGGAGGGCACCCCAGTGGAACTGGCTGCCTCAGGACATCCCTTTCCAGGTCCTGCCCAGGCTGTTGGGGGGCATTTCGTTCATCCCAAATCCTGCTGCTTCAAAGGCTGAGCCTCTGAACAGTCAATGACTCTGTCTCCTGGGCCCAACGATCAAGAGACTCAACATTCAATTAGGCAGAGCTCCCAAGAGTGTCTGACCAGTCTGCAATGCTATAGGAGGAGTCCTTAGGACCTTAGATCAGACCATCAGCACGACCAATTAATGCTAGCGTTACTGGCCTTGTTAATTGTGATGGAGCTCCCCAAGGGGACCAGGACTAAATGAGCAATACATATCAAAGAGCAACTGAAAAGCCATTACATATTATTGTCTCTTTGTTGATTTGAAGAGGACGTGATGAACTAGGTACTAATTACATTAAAAAACACTGTATTCTAAACCAATCTCTCCTCTAATTAATGTCAACATAAACTGAGTCATTCCCGTTTTATAGCAGATGAAGCCGTTCCGTTACCGCGGGTAACACAGCCAGGGCAGCTCTGGGATCAGAAGTATTAACATGTTTTGATCAGAGAGATGGAAATTTCCAGTCCCAAAGCACAGAACAGAGGTGCAGGTAAGATCGGGGTCCCTCAGCAGCATTCCATGGTGTCCCATGTCATCCCACACTGTCCCTGTGCCCGCAGCTGCTCCCGCGTGCACCCGTCGCACAAAGCAATTTTTCCTCTGCACCAGAAAAGTTCCCCTTTCCACTTAAATGTTTTTTTTCTCTGATTCATTTTTACTTTATTTTATTTTTTATTTATTTCCCTTCTGTATCCTTTTCAATCTGGAAAGTGACTTGGCCTCTCTTCCCCCCATCTATTTTCCTCCTGCCACTATTCAGTTTAGGCATGAAACACAGAACTAGATTGAAAGCATTCAATGGCCATTCAATCGGAGAAGAAAAGAGCCCCTCAGAGCTTTATTAGATATGAAGATCCACAATAAAAATCAATTTCTGCCTCTTTATGCAGTTTAAATGACAAAGCACCCACCCATTCTGCAGCCTTTGTGCCCAGGAAATGTAATTCAGCGCCAGAGCCGGGCCCAGAGCAGCCTGGACTCGCTGACCTGCAGCGGCAGATTCCGATATGATACAGCCCTTCCAGATAATGACAGCCACTTCATCTCCCCACAGGAAAGAGAAACTTATCTGATATCTTGGAGGGTTAAAAGGCTATGTGGGCAGCATTTTTAATGGCACTCTAAATCAGCATCTTAAAAACACCTCTGCTTTTTCTCCAGCACCCTGTTCCCCACTTTTCCCACTCTTTCGTTGGAAACTCCAGCTGAGATCTCGTAGTGTTTGGGGAAGAGCCTTTCCTGGATGCCCGGCTGGAAGTGAGCAGATTAAAGTGCAGACTTGACTGCAAACATTCCCTCCATTGATGTGACATGGCAGGAGTTTGATTAGGGAGTGTCTGTGGCTCCTGGGATTGAGTGAGGGCTGTGCAGTGCTGTGGGGCAGAGCTGTCAGATCCCACAGCTGAGGTGTTCTGGGCAGGGAATGAGCAGCATCTGGACTATCCAGCTGTGTCAGGGAGGGTTAGGCTGGATATTGGGAAAAGCTTCTTCCCTCAGAGGGTGCTGAGCACTGCCCAGGCTCCCCAGGCAATGGGCACAGCCTGAGGCTGCCAGAGCTCCAGGAGTGTTTGGACAGCACTGCCAGGGATGCACAGGGTAGGATTGTTGGGGTGTCTGTGCAGGGACAGGGGTTGGAGTTTGATCCTTGTGTATCCCTTCCAACTCAGAATATTCCATGATTCCATCATCATCTCCATGGTTTTCCTTAAATCACTATTGCAACAGGCTTTTTCCCCATATAGAAGACTACTTTTTGTTTGAGTTCCAGTAAAATCTTGGCATAAGTTGTGTCTAACAGCATCAAATTCCTTGAAAAAAAGGATCCTGTGTGCAAGTGCTTTTTTAATTATTTTTGAGCATTTTTTTATCCTTATATTCTGGAAAAGGGTCAGCAGATCTGTCGACTCAAACTTCTCTGCTGTGTATATTCTATGGGATGGAATAGATTTGCTATATATTCCATACCATATATTTGTATATATATATATTCCATGTATTGTATAGATTGATATATTTTTTATATTCTGTGCCATACATATAATAACTATAGTATTGATTTACTTGCACAGAATTTTTATACTGACAGTCCTGTTGACTCCAACACTCACAAGCTTTGAAGGCTACGCTCATTTTATCAACAATTGTAGTAGGAGAGGAAAACACAGAAGGAAAATGAAGTTATGGCAATCCCAGAAGGTCCTGCTTTTTCATTTGAAGAAGGAAACCCTTCCCCTTTATGTCCCAAACCCCCTTATTTTTCCATGTTTTAAGAACTCCTGTGTAGATAACACCACTGAACGATGTCACAGTGGAAACGAAATGCTTTGATCTGTCTCAGATGAGTCCAAACCCTTCGGTGACTGACTTCAAAACTTTTGATTGTTTGGAGCAGGAGGAGTTCTGGATGCTGGAGTGAATCCATGTCCTCCATCGCTCATGTCTTTCAGCATCTCTGGCCAAAACTCCTCCCTGTGTAGCACAGAGTATTTGGAGAGAATTGTAATTCTGGCTATTCCCCCTTGGCCTCGTGGCAGCTTTATCTTAATGAAGATGTGCTCTGTGCCTTTTCCAAAGCTTTTGGGCTACCCCGGGATAAGAGTTTTAAGTAGGAGGAAAGAGTTCAGTGGAATCTGTGTTTTCTACAGCTGTAATTTCATTTTTAAACTGTTTCGGTGTGTTTATAAAAGAACTTGGAGGTTTTCTCTCTCTTCCAGCCTGTGGCTGAACCCCAAACCTGTTGGGAGCCATTGCTTGGTCCTGTATCTGGAGCACCCAGAGCCTCTGATCCCTGAGGAAGTGTTTTGTGGGGAAGGTAAGGCTGTGAAACCACTGTGTCCCCAAAAGCAGATCCCTTAGATAAACCAGCACACACAGCACCCATGTCAGACAGATGCAATTCCCGAATAAAGGCTTCCAGAGGCAGTCCCCTGGCTCAGCACAGAGAGGCACCACCATCCCTTTCCTTCTCAGGATGTTCTGACACCTTCTCAGGTCCCTCCAAAATAAAGCCCACATGTCTTGATATGACAATGGCTAGAGGTCATCCCACCCAGCTGAATGACTGTGAAGTGGCACTGCTGGGTGTGCAGTCCTTGTCCAGCTAGCCAGGGATGCCAATAAGATGGGCATTACCATCTCCTGTACACAACATGGAAGAGGAAAGACGTGTTATTATGGGTTTTCCAGTTAGAGGAGGGCCTGGAAATAATCCCAGTGCTGTGACCAAGTCATTTAGTGATTCCTGTCTCTGGAGACACATTATCTCCTGCAGCTCTCCCTGCAGCACTCGGCAACCCAAAGAGTCTGTGCTGAGAAACTGGGAAATACGGAAATAAGGAGGGAAAAAACACAGCACTTTTATCTGGGGACAAAAGCCAGGTGTGCAGGCCCTGTGGGGTGTCACCTCAGAGTCCCAGCAGGCATGCCAGAGGCTGGTGAGGAATGCTTGAACCTGTAATTACTCATTTCTCCATGCAGCTGTAGTGAGGTGGGGAAAACCTTGCTAAGATTTGCATGAACCAAGAGAAGTTCCAGCATAGCTGAGTCACGACAGCCTTGCGACAGCTTGTCTTGGGAAGGGCAGGAAAAAGTGTGGGCAGAGGCACAGAGAACTTCTGGGATGCATGATCAGGCCAAAGGATGGAGCACAGAGAGCCAGAATTACAGCTGAGCAAGGACCAGAGTCAGGATGTGCTGCTCCAGGCATGACCTCAGGGAAGAAGACAAAAGATGCCCAAGGATATAAAAAAAAAAGGACACTCAGACCAGGGTCACAGGTGTATTTCCAGCTGTGGCCAGGAAAGGAGGGAAGGCCAAGGATGGGTGGATGTCTCAGGGAGGATATTTCCAGTGGAGAGAGGGAAGTGTTGATGTCTCTGTGCTCTGCATGCTGAGCCTGTGGTGGAGGAACACCCAGTTCTCCCAGTCACCCATTTTGGGGAAAGATGGGCTCCTCAGGAACCATGGCTGGCTAAGGGAAACATGTCCACACATGAGGCAAGAAGGGCTTGACTCGGTTGCTCCCATAAAAGGGAAACTGAGGAAATACTCAGGAGATCTATCAGGGGATTAGAAGTGAGGGAGAGGAAGGGGTTGCTCCCATTAAAGGGCAGCACTGCCACCCAAGGAAAATGACAAAAATGACATGTGAGTAAATTGAGGCAGGAAATCAGTGACCATGAGAAGATCTACACTTTGAAAAAGCCACCCCCCCAAAAAGGCTGAAAACTTATGGGAGGAAAAAAAATGAAAATAGAGATTATAAAAGAGATACAATGAAGAGATGCCAATTTAGTGGACAGAAAGGGTCCCTTTAAACCCCACATTCCTGCGTCACAAAGGGCCACGTAAAGTAAAACAAGGCTCATTTTTTTGCATTTACATACATATATATTTATTATGTACACTCAGAGTGTTTTGTCAGATGAATTATCATCAATAAAATCAAGGTCAAAGCCATCACACACTCCCAGCCCTGGAATGTTACAGTGACAGAAAGCTGGCAGTGAGGTTGAAGACAGTCCCGTTTTAGTTTAGCAGACTTTCTCACATTTGTCATCTGTCACCAGTTCCAAACCTGCTGGGAACCCATGGCAATAGACAAAAACAGACCTGTGGGTAAATGGTGTGGTTGGGAACAATTATGGGAGCAGATACAGCTGGTTTTGGCAGAGCCAGGGATCTGGTGCAGCGATGGAAATTTTTCCAGTCCCAGCTTGCTCACAAAAGCCACGGGACAGGGATACACCTGGACTGCAAGGAAAGGCTAGGAGTTTGCCTGCTCTCCTCCATGGGTTGAGCAGGCTGTAAACTCTCTCTCCTTGCTGCTGCTGAGGAGGAGAGAATCCCAGAGGGAGCCGAGTGTCAGCATTCCCGACCTGCTGAGTGATGGGCAGGGCTGGATGCCAGGAGTGGCAGATAGCAGGGAAGATTTGCCTAAATGCAACACACCTTTGTAGTCAGTTTTCTGTGCCCAGCACCACAAAATGCCCAAAGTGAAGCTGCTTGGGGCATTGGCAGATAAATTGACATCAAGTGATAAACTGGGGGTTAATAAGGAAAATAACACAAGGTGGCAACTCTCTATACATGGCATCAAGCAAACAGTCAGACAGAAGGAGAATAAATTCACCAGGCTCCTAAAAGAGTAAGGACACTCTGGCAAAGGCTTGGAAGTGAGGGAATATTCACTTGATGAAGAAGAGGGCAACCTGCTTCACCTCCTTGACCCTCAAGTCACCAAAGGCTAATAAGTCACAGTGTGAACCTGCCACCTGCAGTGGAGCTCCAGTTTATTGACAGGGTCATTAACAGCAGACAAATGTTTGGTCTTGTGGGGTCACTGGCTGACCCTGTTTTCAGACACGTGATCCAGTGACTGCCAGGAGCATCCCATCATCCTGGTGACCACATCCCTCTGCTCTCTGTGACAGGGAACAGCTGGAGCTGTGTCAGGAGAGGTTTAGGTTGGATATTGGGAAAAGAATCTAGCCCCAGAGGGTGCTGGGCACTGCCCAGGCTCCCCAGGCAATGGGCACAGCCTGAGGCTGCCAGAGCTCCAGGGATGTTTGGACAGCACTGGCAGGGATGCACAGGGTGGGATTGTTGGGGTGTCTGTGCAGAGACAGGGGCTGGACAGGATGATCCCTGTGGGTCTCTTCCAGCTCAGGATATTCTGTGATCCTGGGAACCTCCATCTGTGTGCTCCTCTATTTGTCCCATAATGTGCATGTCTGATCTCCAGGAGAAGGATTCTTGGTACTCAGAACCAGAGGGATCTGGAGAAATCCTTTCTGCTCTTTGGCATTGGACAAACTCCTCCAAATGTGATGAGTAGCCCAGACCAACAGTGGCACCCCCAAAGTTGTTTCAGCTCCAACTGCTTGCTACTGATCAAAAGAGAAAGCACAGCAGGGTGTTCCACTGATGAAGGGCAATATTTCTTTCCTGAGGGGTTATTTGGTGAAGAGGTCATGCTGGAAAGCAGCCAGCTGTGGTTCAGCCAAACCCACTGTTCAGAAATACCCCCAGCAGATTCTGCTGCCTGCTCTAGCTGCCTCATGTCCCGGAACCTGTCTTGCCTCTGCTTTGCTCCTGTCCTACTCTTCCTCCCAAACCCTCCAGGCTTGAGCCCAGAAATCCCACACATCCTATGGCAGGCTCAACCCATCCTGGCTCCATGCCCCTGGCCCCATCCCAGGACCAGTCATCTGGCAGAGAAGCCTGGTAGGCAATGGTGATTCAGTCTTATATAAACCAGGAAAAGGAAGAGGTAGTGAGTGACAGAGCATCAAGAAAGACAGGAAAGCATCAGGATTGACTCCAAGTCCGGATTGGGAGTCCTAAGGAGCATCAAATTTGTGAATTGAACTGCTTGTGGTGTTTTTCCAGGAAACAGAACAGCTGGGTGATGCCGTAAAACCATAGAAGGAGTTGAAGAATATCTTGGAGCACATGGGAAATCAGAGAATCATGGAATGGTCTGGGTTGGAAGGGATGTTAAAGATCATCCAGTTCCACCCCTTGCCATGGGCAGGGACACCTTCCACTATCCCAGGCTGCTCCAACCCAGCTTTGGACACTGCCAGGGATCCAGGGGCAGCCACAGCTTCTCTGGGCACCCTGTGCCAGGGCCTCCCCACCCTCACAGCCAAGAATTCCTTCCCAATGTCCCATCTAACCCTGCAGCAGTTTGAAGCCATTCTCCCTTGGTCTGTCACTCCAGGCCCTCGGAAATTGTCTCTCTCCATGTTTCCTGTTGGCTCCTTCAGGCACTAGAAGGTCACAATTAGGTCAATCAGAAGCTTTCTCCTCTCCAGGCTGAACAATCCCAACTCTCAGCCTTCCCTCCCAGCAGAGCTGCTCCATCCCTCTGCTCATCCTGGAGCCTCCTCTGGACTCTCTCCAGCAGCTCCAGCTCCTTGCTGTGCTGGGACAGGGCTGGGGCAGCTCTGCAGGTCTCACCTGAGCAGGGCAGAGGGGCAGAATCCCCCCTTTCCTGCTGCCCACGCTGGGATCAGCCCAGCACAGGAGGAGTTTCTGGGATGGGGCATGGCCAGCCCTCACCACCAGCACCCCCAAGTCCTTCTCCAGGGGCTTCTGATCAATCCAGCATGACCTTCTCACAGAATTTCCTTCAGCTTGTTTATCAGAGATTGCAGTTTTCCCTCGGCTTTTAGAGTTCATCCGTAGCCAGGCAGGTATTTTTGTGCAGATGTCTCAAAGAATATTAGATTAAAATGAGCAGGATGCTTGTGCTATTGTGCTGGGAATTGGTTGAGCCTGGTGCTCATCTGGTGTCCTTGCTGTGCTGATCAGGAGCAGGTCAAGAGCTGGTCCATCATTACTGGTGACGTCTATTGCAGATCCTGATCCCAAAATACAATCAGGTGGTCTTTACCTTTTTTTTCAACGTGAGCATGGCCTGAGATTTTATTTCCTTTGAGAAGATTTATAAAATAACTGCTAGAACAAACCTATTCTTCTTTCTGGGGTTTTAGCTTTAACATGGAGGGGTCTAAAAATGATAAGGATTGTTTTTTTTTAAAAAAAAAAAGGAAAAAAGAAAGAAGCAATGAATCAGTTTCAAACAGGAATATCTGCCTGCCTAGAACAGAAGAAATTTAAAGATTAATGGATCTTAGGAGCAGATCTCCCTGGCAGGCTGGCTGCAGCGATGGGGAGCCCAAAACATATACAAAGGGATTAAAGCAAATGCAGAGAAAATATTGTTGACTTAATTACTCTCAAACTGATGTTCAAGTGGAAAAAAAACCTCTGAACTGGGGCAAGAGCAGAATTTGGCTGGGTGAGGTGTGTGGAGGGAGCTGCACCTCACACAGTTTGTCCATCCAGCCCCAAGAATTTGGGGTCTTTCTGATCTTCCCCAATCCTCTGGGTCCAAACCCAACAACCCATTGGGGTTTGATTTTGTTCTGCTGGTTTGGGCTGGGGTAGAGGTAATTTCCTTCAGAGTAGCTGGGAGGGGGTTGTGTTTGTCATGTTCTGTGTGGAAAGCTGGGAGGAAATGGATTAACGGGAGGCACTGGGAATGATGTGTTTGTCAGTGGGTGATGTTGACCAAAATGCCTTTATTTTACAGGAATGTGTGAGCCAGGTTCTGCTTTCCCATGAGCCCCACCAGACATCTTCTTTATCTGGTCTGTGTTTGAAAAGAACCACTATGGGAGAGGATGAATTCAGGTAAAAAATTCAGGTATCAGGTAATTTCTGGTTTTTATGATGTGCACAACTCCCGGGCTGCTCTGGTGGGATTGCTGGGTCCATGTTTTCCCTAAACTCCACAGGCTGTAGGATCAGGAAAGAAGGAAGGCTGGTGAGCAAGGCAGAGCTGCCCAGCCCTGGTTCAGGTGTGGATTCCAGCAGTGATGGGGACAATGTCAGCCAGATTTTTGGCTTCCACAAGCCCAGCAGAGCTCCATCAGCCTGCATTTGTGGAAGAGAAGAGCTGGGTAACAGCTGAAGGGCTTTGCTTGTGCTTTCAAAGAGCTGTCAGATGGAAATAGGAGTTAAGCACACAGTTCTCCAGTTCTGAGGCATTTTGCCCCCAGGTTTGGGTTAGCCCTGCCTGCAAACACAGGCTGAACCATCCCCAAAATTTGGCTTCTGAGGCACCACAGAGACACATCCAGCCCTGTCCTGGGCTGCATCCCGACCTCTGCACCTCAGCCTGGGACATGGAGATCTTCCACGTGCTCTTCCGCCTGCAAATGAGTTTTCTAATATCCTCATTCCCCCCTCCCCAGGGAAGGGGAAGTGGGGAAGGGTTTATTTATTTAGACCACTTTACTGCCTGATCAGAATTACCCGTTTGAGAGGGGGATTTGAATGGCACCTTATCTGAGGTCTTTCTCCCTCTATTTAATGCTTGAAATCAGAAGCTTTGCCGCATGTCTTTACTTTTTTTTTTTTAATTACAATGGAAAAAGAAAAGGATAGAACAGGAAAGTTAAAATAAAATTAAAAAAAAAAAACTTTAAAAGTACAATGCGAATGAAAAATGATGGTTTTACTCTTTGCCTTAAAGTAAAATAGCCTTTATCTTTTTTCCCCCTTACAACAGCCTCCTCTACCTAGATAATGCATTTGGTTAGATTTATTTGCTCAGCCCAGAAAACTTGACACTAAGGGGATTATTTAGTTTTAGATTCGCTGTAGTCCATAGTAATAGCCAACAGGGAAAGGAATGAAGCAGCGATATTAGCAGGGAGATGGGAGGGGAGGGTGGACGGGGGAGGGGGTGGCAGGGACTGCAGCTAAGCAAAACTGCTTGCATAAACACCATTAAGAAGATTTAGACATTGCTTTTCTTATCATCAGCACTCCTGGAAGAAATAAAAAAAAAAAAAAAAAAAAAGGGAGAGAGAGAGAGAGGGAGAGAGAAAGGAGAAAGGAAAAGGGACAGGCCCTGACTTGCTGTGCATGCGTTTCCATCAAGGTTCAATAGAAAAATAAAACCAGCCCAGGGTCCGTGTGCAGCAATTCTGCCGACCTCTCCAAGTTACCCCATCACGCTCCAAAGGAGACATTTGTTCCACGTGTTAAGAGGAGGAAGGAGCAAGTCCTAAGAGGAGAAACACACAGTTTCCCTGCAAAGACTTAGCCAGTTCTATACATATCCATGAGACCACATTTCTTTTTCTGTAAAACGCTTGAATTTTCTTTGTGCACTTTCAAGGAGTGGAATGTGCACAGCAGAACAGGAGGGAGAGGTTCCTGTGAGTGAGGAATTAAAGTTTAACAGGCACTTGGCAGTCCAACTTTGGAAATGGGTCCCAGATCCACCAGCCACTGACTCTGTGAGGGACTCAGCCAGGACCATCAGCTGAGGACAGGCTGGAGAAGGCCCTGGGGAGTTTTTGGTCAGCAGAATCGTTGAATCATGGAATGGTCTGGGTGGAACTCGCCCAGTTCCGCCCTGCCATGGGCAGGGACTCCTCCCACTATCCCAGGCTGCTCCAAGCCCTGTCCAACCTGGCATTGGACACTGCCAGGGATCCAGGGGCAGCCACAGCTTCTCTGGGCACCCTGTGCCAGGGCCTCCCCACCCTCACAGGGAGGAATTCCTCCCCATTGTTCTTGTCAGCTCCTTCAGGCACTGCAAGGCCACAATGAGATCACCCCAAAGCTTCTCCTCTCCAGGCTGAACAATCCCAGCTCTCCCAGCCTTCCCTCTCAGCAGAGCTGCTCCATCCCTCTGCTCATCCTGGAGCCTCCTCTGGACTCTCTCCAGCAGCTCCAGCTCCTTGCTGTGCTGGGACAGGGCTGGGGCAGCTCTGCAGGTTGCAGAAGGAAAAAATGCAGGAAATCCCAAGGACTAGAAGGACTTTCCAGGAATCTGGATCAAGCCCCAGAGCAGCAGCTCTCCCTTCAGGACACAGGTCCCCCCACAGGCACTGGCTGGTGCCCTTCTCCCAGCACGGCACACATCCAGCCAGGGAAGGAGGGACATCTGACCTCCCATCTTGCCTCAGAGCAGGAACTCCAACTGCTCTTCTCTGGTGCCATCATTACTGATTGTGGCAACCTCTAAGCCTGGCAGAAGCATCCCCACAGAATTATAGAGACATGGAATCATTAAGGTTGGAAGAGTCCTCCAAGGTCAGCAAATCCAACCATCCAACAGCCCCACACATCTTGGTAGAGCAGTGCTGAATTAAAGTTTATTCACTGAGCACGGTGAGAGGGCACAGGAGCAGCTCCTCAATGCCCTGCTCTGGGGTTGAGGACACAGTGGGGACACCAAGGTCTGAGGGCTTCCTCGTGTGAACATGGTGTGTCCCAGGGGAGGGACAACCCAGCCACTCAAGTCCCTTCCCCTCCCTGCTCCCCTTGGAAGGAGGTACAAGCACTCAGCTGCCTCTCCATGAGCTCTTCCACCCTGGTGTAATTCCTGTGTAAAGCACAGCTGCTGAAGCACACGAGTCAGCAGATCCCAGCTGCTGAGGCATCCACAGGAAGGGAGTGCAGATGCTATTTTGGAAGTTACGATGCTCTGAATTTTAAACCAAACATCTAGTGCTGTGGAAGAGACAGAAACCTTCCTGCCCCAGGGCACAAAACCTTTCCTGTCCCCAGGCATTAGGAGGAAAATTGTCCTTGGGGGCAACTGGGTATCATGGGCCTGCCAACAAGGAGACTCCATATCACAGAATCATGGAATGACAGAATGGTTTGGGTTGGAAGGACCTGGAAGTTCATCCAGTTCATCCCATCCCACCCCTGCCATGGCAGGGACACCTTCCACTGTCCCAGGCTGCTCCAAGTCCTGTCCAACCTGGCCTTGAACACTTCCAAGGATCCAGGATGCCTTTTACTCTCTGGAAACGGCTTCAATCAGTGGGGGCAGTTCAGCTGAATTAACTCTTGCATCTAGAGTTAAGAGGTGGCTTCTCCACTATTTATCCAGCTATCCCTCACCCTGGAAAGTAGATTATTTGACAATCAGCTTCTGCCTCTCTGCTTTTACTTGGCTTCCAAAGGGAGCTGCTAGAGCAGGGAGAAGAGAACTGGGGAGTAGAGTGTGAAGTTATTTTGGGATGTGTGGTCATTGTGGAAGGGGTGGAAGAGTTTAAACCCAGAAGAAAACACAATCCATTAATTCTTTAACTTCAGAAAATAACATCTTCCCCTGTTGATAATGCTCACGAGAACTTAACAGCTCTTGGATCAAAACAAAGGGAATGTCTCCTTCACTGAATTTCCAAATATTCCTGCTGTTCCACCCATCACACTCAGTCTCCTTGGCCCTTCCAGATGTATAGAAAATTCTGTGCCCCAAAGCCAGTACCTGGCTGGGTAAGGAGAGAAAATCCTCTCCAGCTCATTGGCATCCTCTGTTTTTTGTATCTCTCCTCAGTCTGGTGGTGCCAGCCACCTCTCAGAGCAGAGGCCTTCAGACTTCCTTGATGAAGTCCTGTGCCTGTCCAGGGTTCACAGGAAGAAAGGGAAAAGCAGGAGAGGCTCCCAGGTGCCCAGAGGATGCTTGTGACTACCGCAGGCTGAGCCTTGAGGAGCAAATGCAGTCCTGGTCCGGTGGTGTCCTCCCTGTGCAAGGGGATGAGAGCTTCAGCATTTCTTAGGAAATGCCTGAATCACTCCCTTTTTTTTTCCTAGAAGCATCACTTCCATCTTGCCTGGCTTGAGCTTCAGCCAGCTGCTTTTCATGCTGGAGCTTATCTGTGGCAGGCACAGTGACATTGTGCTCAGGGCCTGTTGTGTCTGCCGAGAAGACGCAAAGCTGGGCCAGCAGCTGACCCGGAACACAAGAGCCCCTGGTCTTTGTTATCTCCTTCCAGCTCCCACTTCTGTGCTCTGCTCCAAGATTAGCTGCTCTCCCCTGATGTGCCATTGTGCGTGTGGGGAATGGGTGATTTCCTTTTCCCAGAGCAGCTGTTTTCTGTCCCCAGCCAGCGTTGCTCTGTTTCAAGTGAATTTTCTGTGTCTTCTGTCGAGCCTTCAGAAAAGCCCATCCCCGAGCAGATGATGTATTCAGCTCCTTCCCACCATGACTAAAGCCTTCTCCATCTGCAGCCTGAACTTCTCTCCCTCGCCATCAAGAGCTGCGCCTGTTCACAATTTCCTGGTGGCAAACTTGTTATCTCCTACCGCAGAGGAGAATATATAAACCCCAAAAACCTCCTGGTCCCACTCACTCAGAGCCATCATCCACCTCACACAGGCTTTGACTGCAGCCCTGGAATGAGTTGGGGATTTAAGGGATGCCATTGCAGCAGATCCCAGAGCAGCCATGCAAGAACACTTAAATTAGCAAGATTTTTGAGTGTAACAGAAAACTTCTGCTGGAGAGAAGGGAACAACACATGTCCTGGTGGTTACCAAGAGGGGAAGACACCAGAGGAGTAAAATCTGGCAAGCAGGTGGGCCTGGCATGTGATTGGGATGCCATAGAGGTTCAGAGCAGGGCACTGCAGGCAGGTGTTGTAACCACATCCCAGCTCAGCTGACAGGACACACCTGGATGGCAGAAAAAGGATGGAGCATCCTGCTGCAATGTGAGAAATACCGTGGGAGAAGATAGGTAAATCTGTCCCAGTCGACAGCCTGCATGGAATGAGGCTCAAACTGTCTGGTGGATCTTCTTTTGCTGTGTTCTGGACACCTTTCTCTGTGTCTTCAGGGTGAGGGGGCCCCTTGTCAGGACTGCCTGTCTGTCTGCCATCCAAACTGGGAGAAGAGACCTAGAAACAGCCTGGGCTGGGAGCCAAGTGCACCTGATGATGGGAAGCTGGTTCTCTCTCCAAAGTAAGGAGCATCTCCTCCAAATATGGACACACACCTGAGTTTTCACTGTTTTAGCTCCAACCCATCCCAGAGCTGCACCACAGCTGAGCTGGCTGTAGAGTTCAGCTCCTGTTCCTGTGTTTTGGATGGAGCATCTCCAAGTGGGACTGCAATCCCTCTGGTCCTTGGGCTCTCTCTGTGTAAGGTGGGCTGGCCCTATTAGTTTAATAGGGTTTTTTTGTGTCAGGGCAGAACTTATGGCAAGGGCCACACCAGGGTGTCTCCCTGACTGATTTCCTCTCAGCTGCAGAGCAGCAGAGCAGCAGTTGGTGGGAAATTAATAGTGTAGCATACATGTACAAGTTAATAGCAGTTTCACTGGAAGGTGGGAAACCTGCGTTTGATAAATGTGAGAAGGAGGCAGCAGAAGATGCTTTCTCTGGGGTCCTGGTCCCACTGTGGTTATCCCTGGCTGCTGCAGAGTTTGGGGTCCTGACAGAGCCAGAGGAGCTGCTGCCTCAGCAAGTGCACAGTGCTCAGCTCTCTCAAGCAAATTTGCTTGTTCCTACATGATTCCAGTCCTGATTTTTTTTTTTTGGGGGGGGGAGGCTTTCTTGATGGATTCCACAAACAGATGTTTCAGCCAGGCTTGAAGCACCTTTGGTGCTGAGATAGGAAATCCTCAGCTGGTCTAATTTTCCTCTGAGGAATTGCCTTTTCTTCAAAGGTCCCTGCTTGCTGTGCCACAATTACCTGCCTCTCTTTTTCCTTAGAGAGTGGCCTCAGTTGTGTCTTTCTTGATGGGCTTCACCGTGAGGGCTCACAGATGTGATGGGGGATGAATGAGCTGAAAGCAGAAGATGTCAAGCAATGGGTAAATGACAAGGGGAAGGAATTTACCACTCGGAATCACAGGAAATGAAAGGCAGCTCCGTTCATCTGCAAACAACAAATAACTTGCACTCCAGCAAGCAGTTTGTCTTCTATTCCACTTCACACCTGCAGCAGGGGCAAGAAGGGAAAGTACTAAACCCCATTATCCTCAGAGTAAGAGATCAGAGGGAGGCAGAAATGAGACAATTTCCATATAGACGAAGCAGCAGAACACAATTTGGGCATGTTTTGACCATCTGCAAGGGGCTTCAGAGCTCTGAGGAATGCTGTGAAAGCTGTCAGCTGGGCTATTGAACGCAGAACCGAGTCAGCCAAGAGAAGATGTGAACTAAGGGATAGGGAGAAGCATCAAAGGAGGAAGAAACACCCCTTGCTGGATGGGCACTGCTTTCAAATGCTTCATGCTCCCAGAATTCCAGGAAGGAGAAGGTGTTTGGGGAGCTCCACATGCCAGAGATGGTCCCTGGGCTCTCACAGGGCTCAAGGCCTTCAGAAGATCTGGCTGCAGGTGCCTGGCTTTGCTCAGAGTTGGCTTAATCCTTGCAGAGCTCCCTGATTCTGACCCAACCATCCTGGTTTGGGCTTGGCTGTGCATCTACCCTGGCTTTTGGAGTCTGTGTTCTTCCTCACACTGAGAGAGCCTCCACGAGCTGCAGAAGGTTGTGAACACATGAAGCTGAGCATCTCCCACCCATCTGAGACCATTCTCTGGTGGGGTCAGGGCATGTGCAACACCTGGCCAGGCTGGATGAGGCTTGGAGCAACCTGGGATAGTGGAAGCTGTCCCTGCCATGGCAGGGGGTAGAACAAGATAAGCTTTAAGGTCTTTTCCAACCCAAACCATTCCATGCTTTTATGTTTCTGAGCTGATAATTTGTTAACAACAGGAAGAGAAGTGCCACAAAAATTAGACATCGTTTGATGTACTGTTTTCCTCAAATGCCTCTTTTATTTATGTGGTTTTGAAAGACAGAAGTATATGGAGGAGCACCAATACTTGTTTTGGCTTTTAGTCTGTGCTCTCAAGGATTTTGTAGGTTTTGGTTGGACAGAGGGTCTTTCCAGAACACCTGAGTGACTCACATAAGACCACCAGAGTCTGTAAATCATTGCCATGTTGGGCACACTCAGTGTAGGGGTTGGCATTAAATGGTATTTCCTGGAATAAAAAACTGAAAGGTGGAGAGGAAAAACTCTCTTAAGGATGCTCCTCTTGGGATGAAGAGGTATTTCAACATTTCAACTGCCTCTTCAGCTGAAGAGTTGTTTCAGCTGTCAGTGTTTCCACCATCAAATGGTGCCAAGAATCCCCATGGACTGCTCTCCCATAGCCTGAGGGTTGTGCCAGGGGAATGGATGTGGAGGTGAAGGACCTGTGCAGCCTCATGGCTGTGGGTGTGAACACAGCACAGACCAAGTTCCACCTGCTCTGTGCTTCTGTACAAGCTTTTCAAAGGGATTTTTCCTCCATGGCTCTGACCCTGTAAACCTTCAGCACAACCAAGGTGCTGCCCAGCTCTGTGGTGGGAGAAACCACCTATTTAGTGTGAAGAACCACCTATTTCCTGTGAAGAACCACCTATTGTGGTTTCCCTTGGACTCATTCAATGCCCTCCTGAGGGTTTGCACTGCAAGAGGCACACCTGATTTTGTAGTCTTGAGTTGAAACTCCTTCAGTCTCCCCTTCCAGCCTGAGAACCACCCAGATGTGTTGGTATCCTGCTGGAAAAGTGGGGAATGCTGATGTTAAAGAGGGATCACGAGATAATTCTTCAAATATATTTTTAATGATAGGGAGCAGTTGCTGCCACATTCTCTGTCTGTTACCTTGGGCAAAACATTTAAACCTCCTGCACCCCAGCTCTTCTTCGGAGAAGCAGGGTAATAACTCTGCTCTCATTGTGGCTATTTCATGCCTGGGGGCACAATAGTCTTGTGCTATTTCTATGCAGAGTGCCTTCCTCCACGGTTACTGGCATGGAGACAACAGAGTAAGACAGAGCTGGGCTCTGTGGGCATTTCGGGGTTTTCCCTTGGGGTCCTGCCTTTGGAGCAGCCCCTTTTAATCCACCTGAGTCAGGTAAGGGCTCTCTGCCATGCCAGATAATATTTCCTAAAATTTCCTTATCAATGATAAAGAAAAGAGCGAGGGAAAAATCTGCAACAGAGCCCACTTTGCTGTTTTGCAGCAATGGTTTTAATATTCCCAGCCATTGTTCCAGATCTGACAATAATATAAAGTTTAAAGGCGAAAGGGGTGGGCAGAGGGGGCAGAGAAATCAAAGCAGACCATTAGGCTGAATGGTTATCAGGGCGGTTTGCTCCAGGCAAAGAGTTAATCCAGACCTGGGAGAGAGCACTGGTAGTTAAAGCCCTTTAATGGCCTAAGTCCTATGATAATTAGTCCTGCCCTGGAGGTAGCTAAGTGAGCTACTCCAGCCTGAAATGGAGCTCATCCACTGCTGAGGCCATAATCCTCTGTGCACAATGAAAGCTGAACTAATTCACTGAGTAAACACTTTCTCAGTTACTTACACGCTGTCTTCTTTCAGCCTGACACCAAATAGATTCACTTCCAAGAGCTGCAAAGAAAATCAACTTTTTTTCCTCTCTCTCTCTCTTTTTCTTTTTTTTTTAAAGCAACTGATCTTAGTTGAAATGCATTTGGATTTAGTATCCAGGGTATAACCTGGGCAGATACCATCTCCTTTCTGCTGGCATCACACAGCAGCTCCTTTATTTTAGTCTATTCCAACGGCAGGGAGCAGAAAGGCATTTCCCCATCCATCTTTGCTCCTTTCTCCTGCCGGTATTCCTGAAAAGCCACAGGCTGGAGAAGAGCAGCAGGGTGTGTGAAGCTGGAGAAGGCCAGGAGGACACTCTCAATGCAAGAGTTCTGTGCTCTCAGCTCCCTCAGAGGCTCAAGGTGGGATGGAGGAAGAGCAAACTGAAGTAGCAAGAAAGGAAACACCAATATCCCCAACCACTGCAGATGCCACCCATTCCTCCTGCTTTTCCTTCTTTTTGCTTTAATTAAGAAGTGGAATTGTACACACCACAACACTGTGGCTCTGTGATGACATTCCATGGGTGCCTGGTCTTACCTGGGTGCATTCCATGTCTCCTTCCAGCACCATCCCACCTCCAAACCACCTCCAAGATGCAGCTTCTGGTGTGCTCCACATTCCATTGAAACAAGGGAAAGGAAACCAAGCAGGGAACAGGGACCTGCAGTGTCCCTCTGGGCTGAGCTGTCCCTGGGATCTCCTGCCCTGCAATGACACCCTGGTGAGAGCTGTGACGCCTCCACAGGGATCCCTGAAACTTTAACACCACCTCCTGTCCCTCTGGAAGCCCACAGGCATGGAATCATGGAATGGTTTGGGTTGGAAGGGGTCTTTAAGATCATTGTATTCCACCCCTGCCATGGGCAGGGACACCTTCCACTATCCCAGGCTGCTCCAAGCCCTGTCCAACCTGGCTTTGGTGACTTCCAGGGATCCAGGGGCAGCCACAGCTTCTCTGGGCACCCTGTGCCAGGACCTCTCCACCCTCACAGGGAACAATTCCTTCCCAATATCCCATCTAACCCTCTCTGCCTTCAGAGGTGAACAGGTTTCCCTTGTTTACACCTGGACTTTTTGTTTAAGCTCATGTTTGGAGTCTGCAGAGAAAACAGGATCCCCTTCCATCCCATCCCACCCCATCCCATCCCATCCCATCCCATCCCATCCCATCCCATCCCATCCCATCCCATCCCATCCCAAGATGGTTGGATGAATTGAACTCCATGAAGGAATGTTTATCTCCCTGGGCTGGAAAAGGATCTTGGACCCCCCAGCTCAGCTATCGACACTGTCCAAAGGCAGGACAGAGCAATGCCACCCAAAAGTGGCGCTGGGGTTGCTGTAAGAAATGACTGTCTGGAGGTTTGACATGTGTCTGGCATCACCTCTCTGCAAGTTTTGGTCAAGATGTAGCTGCAAATGGCTCTGGGTTTGTGAGTCACTCCCCAAAAGGCTCCCTTGGATGCTGGCTGGGGATCTTCCAACCCCTGGCCAGGATTTGTCTGATTCCCAGGAAGCTGCCAGCATCTTTTCCTGGGCCAAAAAAAATGCATCATTTTCTGTCTTCCCTTTACACAAGCCCTTCCATATTTGTGGTCATCAGAAGGGGGTTTAGACCTCCAATGTAGGAAATATTTAACATTATTTCTTATCCAAAATCCCTCTTTCTCAAAGAGGGATTTTTGATGGTACTTGCTGGCCTTTAATAGCACAGGAAAACATAGAGGCAACTCTGTCTTGCCTTGATAAAAGAAGAAAAGTCAAATCCTGATCTAATTTTATACTTCCAAAAGGGAAAGACAGACATAAAAGGATCTGCCAAAGAGAAGAGTCTCATAATCAAAGGGGAAGAACAATAGACTTTGTTTGTTTATTGGATATTTAAATGTACCAAATTCAATATCAGCTGGAATCTGGCCCAGGAAAAGAAATCTCAGGAAAAAAAATATAATAAAAATAAAAATATATATTTAATAAAAAGATGAATGCTCACTGGGGTCACCAACAATTGTAGTCAAATGGAGACCAAGGCTGGTAAGGACAGGCCAGGAAGGGAATGGAATGGAATGGAATGGAGGGCTCAGCCTATTCTTTGGGCTTCATCCTTCACTGATGGAGAAGAGCAGCCAGATTTCCTTATCTGCTCCCAGGCCACCAGGGAAGCATGTCACCAGTCCCCCAAAAACCATGGAGCAGCAGTCCCATCTGGGAGAGTGCAGGGCCTGGAATTGGGATTGCTCCTCTCTCTCCTCTGCTGGACACCCCTGGGTGTTGAGTTGGGCATTCCTGGGGTGCTCGGAGAGCATCACCATGGTCCTCAGGGCAGTGGTGATGGGCAGAAGACATGAAAAATGGTCTGTGAGCAGTTTGAAGTGAGTGCAGAGGGAGGCAGGACACGCAGGGCTCTGATGGCTCTCACGGCATGAAACACGTTGGTGTCACCAGCGTTGCTTGGAGCTAGGAGGGAAAAAATCCTTCTGAAGTGCATGTTCAGAGAGATTTCCTTCTTCTGCGGGGAAAACAGAAACAAAAAGGGGGGAGCAAGGGAAAAACCACATCCTCTGCATCAGCAGCTGCTCCTGTCTCCAGGCTCTCTGGCGATGATACCTCAACCCACCCATTCAGCAGCCCATTATCACTTCCCTCCTTCCATTATTCCCCTTCAACCTTATCAGACGCAAGCATCGTCTCAGACGCTCCAACTGGAGCCTTGTAATTGTCCCTGGTTCGAGCTCGATAGCACCTTGAACCGCCAGAGTAATCTCTGCTTTAAAAAAAACCGGGCTCTGCGAGGAGATGATGCTCGAATTTGCCTGTGGCTATGCGGGATCTTTAATAGCCAACTCTTTTCTCTCGCCCTCTCCCGAGCTCTCAGATAAATGGGAAAATTCTCTCTCTCTCTCTCTTTTTTTTTTTTTTTAATTATTTATTTATCCCCAGCCTTTTTAGGCTGCCTGTTAGGCTAGCGATCACAATATTTATTACAGGGTTTGCAATATTATTATTAGCAGCTCCTGAGGGCACACGGTGGAAGAGGTGGGTGGGGAAAGGAGAATAATACCAGACAGGAGTTGTCTCTGGGGAAGGGAAATTAAATGGAAATGGCATTTCTCGGGCATCTCGGTGTGAGGAAGAGCTGGACTCCCAGGGATTGACCCTTTCTCCTCACATCTAGGCAAGGTTTAGGCCAGGGAACCACGACTCCAAGTGGGGTTTAGTTAGGAAAGGAGCCACTTTTTATTTTGTGCTGGGAAGGGAATGAGCACAAGATGCAAAGCCCAGTTCAAAAAGCAGGTGGGGAGGATCTTGGCATTGCTCTGCAGCCCAAAACTCACCAGCCCTTGTAGATAAGCCCAGCTCGAAGCCCAGACTGCACAAAAAATGGGAGAAGAGGTGAAAATCTCCCTTAGGTGAGAACTTACCTCAGGAGACTGAGGGCTGCAGGTGGCCTGTTATTCCTTAAATTGATTGTTTCCTTCTAATAAACAGGACTCATCTCCCTGGTGATGTGTGCCTCCTCCTGTGACCTCTACATTCTCATGTTCCTGCCCCAAAATTGACTCTCCCGCTGCATCTCTCAGCTCCCTGTTGACAAAATGTCAGCTGGAAATTGCTGCCCATCATTTAATTGCAGACCTTACACTTGGGTGCTCATATCTGTGAGTTTCCATGAAATCTTCATTGTTATCTGGCCTTTTATTCCTCGTGTTTACACCTGGTAGGAAACCCTGGCTGCTTTTTCCTTTAAAGGTGATTGCAAAGGGGAAAATGAATTAGTGCCAGCTGCTGCTTTATGATGTATATCTGGAAAACCTAAGATGGGGAGGAGAAAAAGGGAAATAGTTGAATTCTGAAGGTGCTTTTCCACATTTTAACATTGAAAGTTGTGGACAAGTTTTTTGTTTTTTTTTTTTACTCTGTCTCTTCCAAATATTAAGAAATATGGAAGTTTGCATCATTAACAACAATTTGCAAGGGAAGCTCCTAAATGACAGAGTTTATTATTTGGATGGGGTGCAGAGGTCCAGCACCTCAGAGGAGCTTGGAAAGTGCTGCCTAACAAATTATCCACTGCTGGATAGAAAATTCCTTTTCTTCCCCCTCTGAGCCACGATGGAGGCACCACTCAAACCTATCAGTTGGACAGTTTCCAACGCATTTCCAAGAGCACGAGGCCACGAGTCGTGATTATTTTGGTGCTAAGCCTGTCCCAGGAGATGGGATAGAGGAGCACTGCGGCATGGAGAGGAAGGATGTGATTCACAGCACTGCTGGGGATGCTCCACCACCATCCACATGTTCCTAAAAGCATCCCCTCCTCGGGTCACTGCCTGCCTCCTGTCAAACACCTCAAGTTTAAAGACATTTTTAACTTGACTGTGGTCACGTTAAGGCCATGGTGGGTGGGGTGTTCTCATGGGGGCACCAATGGTCAACCCTTGGTCATCTGAACTGGTGGATGAGAAGGATTCGTTCTGGGTGAGGGACTGGAAGGGTCTGAACAACTGGAAGGGTCTGAACAACGTAATCCTGGAGTCCAGAGCTGTGCCCTGGGCTGATCCCAGCGTGGGCAGCAGGAAAGGGGGGATTCTGCCCCTCTGCCCTGCTCAGGTGAGACCTGCAGAGCTGCCCCAGCCCTGTCCCAGCACAGCAAGGAGCTGGAGCTGCTGGAGAGAGTCCAGAGGAACCATGGAGATGCTCTGATGGCTCAGATAGCCCCTCTGCTCTGGAGCCAGGCTGGGAGAGCTGGGAATGTTCAGTCTGGAGGACAGAAGGCTCTGGGGAGACCTTAGAGCTCCTGCCAGTGCATAAAGGGGCTTCAGGAGAGCTGGAGAGGGACTGGGGACAAGGGATGGAGGGACAGGACAAGGGGAATGGCTTTAAGATGAAGGAAGGTAGATTTAGATGGGATATTGTGAAGAAATCCTTCCCTGTGAGGGTGGTGAGATCCTGGCACAGGGTGCCCAGAGCAGCTGTGGCTGCTCCTGGATCCCTGGAGGTGTCCAAGGCCAGGTTGGACAGGGCTTGGAGCAACCTGGGACAGTGGAAGGTGTCCCTGCCATGGCAAGGCGTGGAACTGGATACCTCTAAGGTCTCTTCCATCCCAAACCCTGATTCCATACTCTCTTGGACGTAGGGATCGGTGATCCTGGTGGGACTCATGCTAGCCCTGTTGGATCCTACAGCTCCAGGTCAGGCTCAGTCAGAGCTAGAAAAGCCAACAACCACAGACAGATCTGATTCACAGCTCAGGGTTTGTATCCCAAAGGGAGAGCAGGATCTGTACAGCACCAGGACTGCAGCATCCTGGGCTGTAAATCAGCCCCCTGGATCCCTCATGCAAGGAAAAGATCCCTAAATAAACACCTTATCTTTTTTTTTTTTTTCCTTTTTTTTTTTTTTTTTGGGCTTAGATCTTACTGGCACGGCGTGTGATTATGTTTTAGGATTTGTAAATCTGTTTTTAGGATTTGTAAATCTATTGCCTGACTTCTAAGCCAATCGACTCTTTCAGAAGTCAGTCAGGGAGTTAAATCTGATGCGAAAAGTCATGGTTTGTAAATCAAACCGCAGCTCTCAGGTTAGCTGAGAGGATTTATGAATCTGGATGGAGATATCAAAATCTGGTTTCTAAAAGCACTGATTTATAAATAAAACCGCCAAAGTGCAGCGGGGCTTGGCGGGTGATGAGTCAGGAGGTGCAAAATGACCGTGACATGGACACCCAGTGCTGCCTATCACAGAGATCCCTCCACATCCATCAGCAATCCTGGATTTCCCCTGCACTGGGAAATAAAAGCTCAGTGCTGCTGGATCACACCAGGATAATGGAGAGCAATTTGGGTGTTGGCCATCAGGGAGAGGAGTGGTTTTCCAGCTGTTCTCCAGCCCCTGGTGAGCTTCCCAGAGCACCAAAACCCTTCCATCCTCCTTTCTCAGCCCTCAGCACCCCAATTTCCACCAAAGCCAGGGCTGACTGCTTGGGAATGGCCACGAGGCTTCAAAAGTTTTATGGTATAAAAGTGTCTCTTATGTAAAAAAAAAGAGGAAAAAAAAAAAAGAGGGGGAATGAAATTTCTACAGTTCTAAAACTTTTTTTAAAGCATTTAAATTTTAAGCTGGGGATTTATAAATGGGCTATTAAAGTTTAAGAGTTTCATTATAGTTTTTTTTAAAATCATAATTACTTTAGGTAGGGGAGGAGGGATAGATCTACTTTATTCCTAGTGGAAACTATACATATATATGAAGTATCTATATAAAAGCTGGAACTGAGCTTATATTAATACAGTTTAACTGATATTCAATAACTTCACCCTCCCTTTTTCCTATTGTCCATATTTAAATACTTCAAAAAGAATTCTAATCAAGTGGAAATTAATAGGGGAGGAAAGACTGGGGTAGCAGGAGAGGGCTCTAATCCCACTCTCTCTTAATATTTCAAAGTCTCTTTTATTTTCCTAATAAAAAAAGAGAGAGCGAGAGGGAGAAAGTGGAATTAATCCAGTGCTCTGAACTGTCCTCTCGTCTTACTGATTTAAATAAAATCCAAGAGCACATCACACCAGAAGGCCATTCCTGGCCACGTGCCAGGGTGAGCTCCCACCTCCCGACTTTCCCTCCCTGCCTGGCACAGGAGGTGGTCACCCTCCCTGTGCCAACCCCCAAAACCAGCCCCAGGGGCTTTGGGGTGCCCTCCTCCAAAACCAGCCCATGGGGCTTTGGGGTGCCCTGGAAAACCAGCCCCAGGGGCTTTGGGGTGCCCTGCAAGCCCTGTCTGCACCCATGGGAGAGCAGGCTCAGCATCCTGGGGGTTTGGAGCACCCAGAGCTCCCAGCTCATCCCTGCTGCCAATGGGCACCTTCCCTTGGGCCTGGTGGTGATGCTGAGGTTAGATCAGGACAGAGCTGAGCAGGAGCTGTGGGAGAGGGAAACTCCTGCTGGATCATTCCATGGCAGAGACAGAAGAAACCTAATATTCTGCTTTTTTCACCTTGATTCCTCTGTTGCTCAGCTGCTCGCTGAGGATGGGGGAGCAAAGCCTCTGCTGCCACCAGCCTTGCCTGGTTCCTCCTGAGCCAAACCTTGGGGTTTAAACCTGACATCCTGCCTGGCTAGAGTGCTCTGTGCCCTGAGAAGTTATTTATCCCGGCAGCAAAACTGGAGGCAGCCTGGCTGAAGCACCCCGAGCTGGACGCTGAGCAGTAAATAACTGCTTTATCCGGCAGCAGCACTCACTAGATGGCACAGCACTCCTTTCCTATGCTCTGGCCTTGCATGATTTGTGTCAGACTGGTGTTCAAACAGCACCCAAACTGGCCAGGGGTTTCCTGGTGCAGTCAGGGCCACCCAAAATCCAAGCCCAGCTGGGCAGGGCTGACCAAGGCAGGGGCAGCATGGGGCTTTGAGCCTCACTTCTCTCTACCTGTGCTGCCACACAAATCTCAGCCGTGGAGAGTGTTTTTCTCGTTCCCAGTTGGGCTCAGAGGCACATTTTGGGGAAAGCAAGAGGATGTCAGCACTCAGGAGTCACCACACATCAGCTGTAATGATGTGGGATGAGATGGAAGAGTTTCCCTTGGAGAAAATGTGTTGTAAAGCTTTAATTTCAGCTGACCAGCCTGGTTAACTGGCAGGCACTTAAACAATGCATTTCCCCCAACATTTTTTTTTGTGGATTTAATTATTATTTTTTTTTAAATTTTGGAAGTTTTCTGTTGAAAAAAATAAATCTGCCTTCTAAATTTCCCAATCTCATTATGCAGATATATTACAAATAAATAAATAAATAAATAAATAAAATTAATACATGTATTACATATATCTTATTATATGTGATATTAAGCTCTAAAGCTGAGTGCACTACATGTGATGATGGCCATGCAGTGTGGTTTTGCCTCTTAAATTGCTGAACAGTGAATAACTTGGGTAAGAAACACACACAGCTGAGGAGTCTTCACTCAACTGCTCTAGAATTTAACAGAAAACAAATGAGGAAAAGAAAGAGCTGTGGTTTTCAGGCATTCCAAGACAAATGATGGCACCAAGGAACAGCTGTACCAGAGAAAACGTGAATTAAGATGACAAGGATAAAGAGTTTCCTGTGGTTTTGAAGCCTTTCGTTTCCTAGAAATTCAACCAGCAGAACAAAAAAGAAAATGATACCTACTCCAAAGCCACCAAGGAAAAGAAGTTGGAAATAATGTTCTATTCCTGACTGTAATATCTTCCCATGCCTGGCTGGAAGTGCAAAGCTCTGCCCAGAGCTAATAACCACTATTACTGCCTGTGACCAGCTGGGCACTCGGGAGGGAATCATACCAAGGTGTGGGTAGGAAATACAAGCTCAGGGCTGGAAATAAGAAGAGATTCAAATGCAGAAAGATTTTACTACCAGCGTGTGGAGAAGGCAATTATTGCAGAGCCTGTCTGTTTTAGGAGAGTGAGGAGCAGCAGGGCTGGGGTGTTGTGGGACACTGGTGGGGCTGAGGCTGGGCAGCCAAAGGGAGCAGAAGGGAATCCCAATTCCCCTGCAGCAAACAGGCCTGGAAATGCTGGCTGCCCTCACCAAATGGGATTTCTGACAGACAGGGGAGGTGACACAGAGCTGGTTGGGCTGGCTCCTGGATGGCCTTTGCCATGGGAGGGAGGGTTGAGGTGGACTCATGGGGTGGACATCAGGGCCATGTTTTAATGGGAATGTTGATTACTGAAAGACTTAATGAGTTTTTAATTTTTTTTTTGGTTGGGTTTTTGTTTGGTTGGTTCGTTTTGCTTGGGTTTTGTTTGGTTATTTATTTTTTTTAATTTGGTTGTTTGTTTTTTCCTTGTAAAAGCCATCTAATTTTGTCTTGCCTACCTCAGGAAAGGCCTGGGATTTGTACCTTTTATCTCTTTTCTTCCCTGTTCCCCAACATGGAAACCCCACCAGTCCCCAGGAGTCCATCCAGTCCCACCAGTGCAGAATGGGATGAGAACCCATAGCCCTGGCCCTTGGATCCTCCTGAGCCAGAGTTGATCACCTCCACAAGGTCCTGTGCTCCTTCACCACCTGCAGGTGCTCCCAGGGGACATTCAGATGTGACCTCAGGTGACACAACGGCCACCTGCAGAGCACAGACCCTCAAAACAGATCAGGTTTGTTCAGCTCACCCTGATCTGTGACAGAGCTCTTCTGGAAAGAAAATATCAAAAATGGCAGGATTTTCCCAAAAGGACCAGAATTCCTGCGCTTGGTCAGTTGTTGCTGCCCTGAGGAGGTTGTGATGTGAATGAGCAGGAACAAGGGAGCACAGAGAATCCCAGGATGGTTTGGGTTGGATGGGACCTTAAAACCCATCGAGTGCCACCCCCTGCCATGGGCAGGAACACCTCCCACTATCCCAGGTTGCTCCAAGCCCTGTCCACCCTGGGCTTGGACACCTCCAGGGATCCAGGGGCAGCCACAGCTTCTCTGGGCACCCTGTGCCAGGGCCTGCCCACCCTCACAGAGGATTTCTTCCCCCTATCCCATCTAAATCTACCTTCCTTCATCCTAAAGCCATTCCTCCTTGTTCTGTCACTCCAGGTCCTTGGAAATTGTCTCTTTCTATGTTTCCTGTTGGCTCCTTTAGGTACAGATCACCATTAAATCACCCTGGAACTTCTCCAGGCTGAACAATCCCAACTCTCCCAGCCTTTCCTCACAGAAGAGATGCTCATCTCTGTTTTTCAAAGCTGTGACATCATTTGTGTCGTGTCTCTGATTCTTTAACATCCTTCATTGTTTCCCTTCCTGGCCCGTGGTCCATATTTGCTTCCAAAATAAAGTGAGTCCTCATCCTTTGCCCAAGGAATTCACTCCCTGTGGTCACTGCTCATCACCCGAATTATTTAACTCAAAGTTGAGGTTTCCCAGGATTCAGGAGGATGTAAAAGATGCCATTTCTTTCCTGGCAATTTTCTCACAAATAAAACCAGAACCAACCCGTTGTCCCCCAGCAATCACATGGACACCTCCCACACAAACAAATATCCTTTTGATACAGCATCCCTCTCCACATAAACCAACCTGAACCTGGAGGAAAGGCTCCTACAATACCACAGGAATGAAAGATAAAGTGGTGTGAGTACAATAACCCATAAAACTCAGCAAATCCTCCAGTTAGAATATAATTTTACTGGAGAGAACGGGGGGGAAATAGCTTTTCTCTCAAAGAAAAGGTGGTTTAAAATTAAAATTCATTAAAGAAGGCTGGCTGACACATTTCTGCATTCTTTGAGGAAGTATATCTGTTTCATTTAATGCACTGTCCAATTAAAAAGAAGTGGTCCCTTATTACAGATATGATTTATTCTCTGATAAACCACTGATTTATGGCTCACTGGGGTATATATTTAATACTGTCAAAAAAAAAAAAAAATGAAAGGACACCCAAAACTATCTGCAGTGCTACAGTGACTCAGTCTGAAAAGGATCTGAGGAAGCAAAGACCCCTGGGAGTTAAATGTAATCTTTGCCTGGGATAAAAGCGCCGGGAACTGCTGATCTTCACAAAAGGATCCTTCGGCACGAGCCTCAGCCACCCTGCACACTCTGCCTCTTCCTCTCCTCCTCCTCTTCCTCCTCTTCCTGCACCCCAGCCAAGCAGCTGTAGTAAAGCACTGCTATTAAACAGGGAAAAAAAAATCCCCAAACCATGGCATTATTGGAATTTTCCTCCCAAATCCTGAATGCCAGCAAAGTGCTGCCTCTTGGTACCTACAGGGAATAATAATTCATTTGTTAATCTCTAATTTAGAAAAATAATTGGGATTTTATTTTTGTAGGCAGCTTTTTTTATTAAAGTGAGTTGGGTTTTTTTTCCCAAATTGGAAGTCTCATTTTGCTGATGGAAAAACAGGGGTCCAGGGTAAAGAAAGTGCTTTGCTTCAGCTACCAGCACACTTTGCAGCAGCCTGGAGGAGGGATGGCAGGATTTCTCCATGGGTGGGAGATGGGAGCTTTCCTGGCTTGGAGCTTCTTGGTCCCCATTTCAGCCACACAAAATTGAGGGATCATCCTCTCCCTGTGAAAGCATCTGGAAGAGGTCAGGAATTTGCTTCTCCCCACCACTGACAAGAGGAGCAGAGACTTCAGCATCAGGGATCCTCCTTGAACCCCAGCAAGCTCTGCCTCCCAAAGGATTCTGATGGCAAAAGTAGAAAAGGTAGAAGTTTTTTGCTTGGACAAGGCTGTGGAGCTGAGGCTGTGCTGCAGCTGTGCTTCCCTGTACCCATCACCATCACCTTGTCCCTCCACACAGCCCAAATTCCCAGCACAGAGTACTGATAGTCCCAAATATTCCAGCAGATTTAGCTGGACCTCAGAAATAAACAGATGAAGAAGTAATTGGTCTTCTGTAATTGGGATTTTGCCTCTTCAGAAGGAGCAGAGCTCCTGTTTTCATAACTGTTTTCACAGATTTTCCCTTACCACTGGGAAAAGTTGATGTCTTTCCAAGGAAATAACCACCAAAGCAATTTGGTCATTGCCCAGCCTTGTAATTAATACCAAAGTGTGAATCTCTGCAAGAGCAGCAAGTAGCAGCAAAATCCCTGTTTTTCTGTGCAAACTCCAAACTCCACCTCCTCTGTTTGATGAGCAGAGATGGGACTGATGAGAAATAACAGATAGAGAAATAGGTCTTAATTCCTCACTTCTCCCCAGATGTGCTCCCTCTAACCCAGGAAGTCTCTGCAGTTCAAAGGTAAAGGTGTGTTCTCTTTCTTCACACACCACAAGTGTCTGTTTGCTTAGAGCAGCACCAGAGCTTGGATCAAGGATCATAAATCCCAGATAAAGACCAATCTTGTAAAGAGAAAGAAAGCCATGGGAGTGATCTGCCTCTATCTGCTTCTCATGTGTTCTGGTAAAATCTGGTTAAAAAAAAAAAGAACAAACCAACAAAACCCTCTGAGAAAGTGGTGGCATTTCAACTAGAAAAGGTTCATCTGGAACTGTCACTTTCTTGCCAGGTGGGGGGAAATGAGGTCAAAGCCAGGCAAGGACCCCATATAACACAGAAATGCCCTGCTCAGGGTTATTCTCCACTGAAAGCAGAGGGATGTGATGGTCAAAACAAGGCTGGAGACAACACCCATGCTGCTGGTGTTCGCAAAAAGGCACAGTGGCCTCAGGTTTCTGGAAGATTTCCAGATAAATCCGGAGGGGACTGACAAATCCTGGCCTGGTGAGAATGTCTGTGCTCTCACCACTGTGGAGCTGGGAGGAATCTTTGCAGATGGGCTCCCCACCCTGCTCCTCCTGAGGCCTTCCTGCTCCAGGGAGAGCTGAGCTCCTCCACCAGGACCTTTAGGAGCAGCCTGTCCCCCTGGCCCATGCCCTGGCCACAGGCAGCTCTGAGCCCGGGGACAAGGCTCGATGGCCTCTCCCGAAGTGATTCTCCGCACAGAGCACCCTGCAGCCAGCCGGGAAGTGTTAACTGGTTTTTCCAGATACCATCAAATACATTTAAACAAGCCTGATGCTTGAATGCTTTTTGCATCGGGTGTGTTATACATAAAATATGTTGAGTCAGTGATAGCGCCCTTATCTAAAGACAGAAGCCAGCAAAATTTCACCCGGTGCACTTTGTCAGATTGTTCCCTGACACAGACAGCCCGCGGCTGGCGGTGACAGCGGGAGATCCCATCAGGGACAGGGAGCGTTCACAGGGAACAATTCCCTGTGCTGCTTGCTCTCCCTGCCCGCTGTGGCTGGAAAACCATCAGGAGAGCAAAGAGCACGTCCAGGTGGGCACCACAGCAAGGCTGAGACCGTGCAGCTCTGCCCTGAAGGGTTTGGGGTGGAGCTTTGGCTCTTTGAGGGTGAATCCCAGCCCTGTTTTTTCTGCTCAGACAGCGAAATGAGAAATGTGTTGGGGTTTATCTGCACATAGAAAGCTGGTTAGTGCTGGTGTTGGTGCTTTCCACATTGCCACTGCTGCATGGTGTTCCTGCAGCCCTGGTGACCTCCTCACCTGCTGCCTATGGACATCACCTCGAAGGTTTTGCCTTGGTCACTAGAACTCCCAGGCAGGGAATGGCCTTCTCCAATCTGTGCTGGGCAGGAATTGCATCTCCCTCCCAAATGTCCCTCAGAAATAATCAGTCCCTTTAGATGATCCTAAATCCTACTCAAGTGCCAAACTATGGCTCGTTCACCTGAATGTGCATTTCTGGTCCTGCCTGCAGCTCTTCCACACAGCCACAGGTCTTACTGGGTCCGAATTGACTTCCCAAGGGAGCAGAAGAGCATCTGGAGATGTGGGAAACGTACACAACTCAGCTTTGCATTTTTTATGGAGTTGGAGTGTGGTTTTCTCCCCCACCTGACTGTTGAAACAAAGGCTTGAGACATAGGTCTGTGCCTTGGGGTCATTTCTGATATACAGCCAGTTTCGTGTGTGACCACAGTGCATCCCTGCAGCTTTCCCATCCCATACCATCCTGGTTTTTCCCTGGAACCTGGGGGATGAGAACATTGCTTGCCTCGGAGGGGTGCTGGAAAGATAAACATGGTGATGCACCCAGACAATGGGAAGGGAAGCAGATAAGGACTGTAGCTGGAGAACAGAGGCACAGGAATTATCTGAAGGCAGGGAAAGGATTGGCACTGCAGAATGAGTCCCATTCTGCTGGGCAGGGGAATATCTGACACCAGGGAAGTGTCTCCTTGCTGCACCCTTGGCTCCACCAGCAGCACACACAGCCCACACATCCAGCCTCTGTCTGAGGGTGTGCTCACACCCCCACCTCCATTTCCAACTGATTTGGGCACTCGGGAATCAAACCACCAGGTGAGGCTTGGATGCGTTGTGATTTCTTCAAGATGAAACCCATCTTTGAAATTGCAGCTGCAGCTCAGCCACTCTTCAGCGCTGCTTCTGCTTCCAGTGCCCTTTGCAGCCAGACAATCTCTTTGTTAATGCATTGCACGAACTCCTCTTGACCTCTTGGATAGCTGGGCTTCTGCCAGCCCCCCTCACCTGGGGAAAGGGTAAGAAACCATCCAAAAAGAGCGGCTGGGCTGTCTTTACCACCAAGAGAGAAGCCTTGCTGTGAAACTCCATAAAGGACCAAGAACTTGCTCTTCATCTCTTCTCCCTCTCTCCCCCTCTCTCGCCTTCTCCCACCTCAGAAAGTAATCTCATCCTTTCGTCACATATTATTGAAATCCCAGCTCTTAAAAAAAAACCTCTCATTTTTTGCCCAGACTGAGAGCATGTCATTCGGAAGTGATGTGCAAGGCAGGAGATAACCAGGTAGAACTCAGCGATTCGCCACAGAAAATGGCTCCATGGCTGGTTGTAATGCTATCAGAGTCCGTCCCTCAATAGCTCTTTACCGCTCCCAAGCTCAGAATCTGCTGATTCAAGAACTTTGCCTGCGCGGGCGGAGGAGGAGGGGATGGGGCTCAGGGGAGATGGGAAGGTGTGTAAAAATAGAGCATTTGCGCTCCGGACAGAGCACAGAATAATGCAAAGGCTCTGCTTTCTTCCCCGTTTTTTATTTTTTATTTTTTTTCGGCGATGCGGGAGAGGCGGCACAGTCCCCCCTGCTCGCGCTCTCGGGCTGTGTCCTCATTTCATGCTTTAGTTGTGCTGATTGGGAGGGCTGAATCCCCTCGGCTGGATGCTTAGTGCAAACCAGTTGCACTGCCGGCTGAAATGGAGAGAGGTTAGAAGCTAACTCCGTGCAGACAGGGGATTTTCCAGAGGCAAATGGGGTCTCTGAGGGGATGCAGCTGCAGGAATCCCTGGGCCAGGAGGTCTCCCGTTGCCGAGGGGTTTGGAGAGAAGTGTCCCACACGGTTCTCATTTGTCCAGAAATGTGTGTGGGCTGGGGAAGCACAAGAGGTGGTGGTGCACAGGGCTTGTGAGTGAGCACAGGGAATGGAACAAACCCCCATTTCGGGCAGGTAGGCAGCTGGGAGCTGGGGGAGACACAGGACAAGTCCAGGCTGTTGGGCTCTCACCAGCATCTCCAACACCTTCCTGAATTTTCACTGGACTCCCTTCTTTTAATTTTAGATGTGAGTTAGGGCACGCAGAATATTTTTGTGGATTTGCAAAGTGGTGCATTAAGTACCAAACCATCCTTTTGGCAGATGAGGGACCTCTGGCACTGGGAACTTGGTGAAGCTCTAGCAGTCGAGGTAGCACAGTCTCCTCCCAAGCAGGGGATCCAGCATTTTCAGTGGAAAACCATGGATGGGAAGTCACTGCAGGCTTGTCCCATCCCATGTGCCTTGTTCAGATGCTGCCCAGCCATCCCAGCACTCTGCCAGCCTCCTGTCCCAGCTCCCATGCACCCTACCAGGCTGCTGGTGTTGGATCGCCAAAGAACCAACCCGACCATCTCCCACTGGAAGACAAAGCAAAGAGGTTTGACTGCTCAGAGAAGATTTTCCCCTATCTGAAGTGATGATTGCAGGGCCAGCAGATGCTTTCCACTTCCCTTGTTGTTCCCTGAACCTGTGAATCCATTGGCACCCCTGTGTAGCTGAGGGATTTCACCCCCATCCGCCCTTCCCATCCAAGGTGAACTGGCAGCCAGGCCTGGCCTTAAGTTTCCTGTCAATTTTCTAGTCCTCATAAATTTAGGAGCCGTCAGCAAAGTAAAGGAGGATCACAATACCATACATGGAGAACTGCATAATCTTGGAGACGGGAGTAAAGGAAATGGGATGAAATTTAAGACTACTAAATGCAAGGTCATGCACTTGGGGATTAACAAGAAATTCTGCTCTAAACTGGGAGCTCATCAGTTGGAAACGAGAGAGGAGCAGAGAGATGTGAGTGTATTAGTTAACCAGAGAACTGCTATGAGCCACCAGGGAGTTGCACCATGGAAAAGCAGGAGTCTCAGCATCCTTCAGGTGAAGCATTCCCAGTTCAGGCCAGTGCCACTGGGGCAAGATTTCACCTGGGGAGCTCTCTGCATGGAAAAGGTTGTCCTATCCACAGGGAAGAATGGGCAGAACAAAGAGGTGTTAAGGAAGGTTCTCGACAGCTCTTGGTTGAAGTGTCAGAGAAAAACCATAAATGCTTCCTTTTGGAGGCAAACGGGAAGGTCAAAAGCAAATGTAAATAGCATGAAGTGGTGTATTTTGGAAACTGGAAATATATAGGTAGTAACAAAGCAGGGAAGCTGTGAAGTCTAACCCACTTTGCCTGTATCTGATGAGGGAGATGCTCCTCCGTGTGCAGCATTCCAGCTGGGAGCTCTGGCCACAGCCTGAGTCACCTGGAATAACCCTGAGGGAGGCTGCAGGGATCCACCAGCAACCTCAGATACAGGGATACAAGACTGACCCAGTGGTACCAAAAACCCCTCCTGAGCCACAGAGCCTCTCTCAGCAGCAGGGAGACACAACTTCCCATTGGTGTTTCCCAGAGCTGCCCTGGTTGAGATGGGAGCTGCCCTCTCCAGCCAGGAAAGCTGCTTTCCCTCTACCAGCTTTGCCCTCTCCACCCTGTGTTCAGCAACTTCAAACAAATTAATCTGAACATAGAACAGAGGAGCTGAACATGAGACCTGGGAGGATATTTTCATAGTTGCTTTGCTTTTCTTTCCATCATTCCAGTGAGGTTAAAACTTGAGGTTGAGGGAGTGTGGAGGATTTTTTTCCCATCCCTGTCACGGGCTGTCACCCTCCCCCCAGCCTGGATGGGTGTCCCAGTCTTTGGGGACCTCCCATCCCACAGCTCTTCACACCCCCTGCAGCCACCTCCCTCAAGGTGCCACGGGGGATTTAGTGCAAGGACCTTGGAATAAAAAACTGGGAGCAGGTTTATGCTCTGTATTTACTGGCACAGCAGCAATGTTTCAAGCTGTGCTAAGGGGGTTTTGTCACCCCCTGCACAAAGAGCTCTTTCTCACTGCACAAAGACCTCCTGCCCCTCGCTGCCCTTTTCTCTGCTTTTCCCCTCAATGAACACAATCCTCCTGGTATCTCCTGTCCCAAACCTTCCTAGGCATTTCCCATTCTGCTTCCACCAACCCCTGGTTTTAACCAGTTTATCAAAGTGTTGAGCAGCACTTTCCCCTGAGCAGCCTTGCCACAACTCAGTTTGAGGGTGTTCCAACTGGAAATATGTTGGTATTGCAATTTCTTTGGTATTGCAATATAAGTTGCAACTTCTGGTGGTCTACACAGAGCATTTTGTGCCTGTGATCCAGCATGAGGATAAAAGAGGAAGGAAGAAATCCCAGGTTGCAGTGACACCACATTTTCTTTTACCCTAATGCTATTATTTATATGGACAAACCATGGCTCATGGTCTGTGATCTGTCAGGCCAGAGCAGCATCTGACCCCAAACCACCTATGTGCTTCTTTAGCCTTGCCGAGCCACAGCATCAAGGTCCCAAATTGAGGTCAAAGCGCCGCCATGGTTGAGTCTGAATTCCCAAAAACAGGCCTTCAGACTCCTTCTCAAGCGGTGTTTTTGTGTCCTCTTCAGTGACTCCAGCCAGTCGTCTTCCCCTTTTTTTTTTCCCCAGCTGAAAAAGACCTGCCAAGAAGAAAGTCTTCAGGGTCTGCTCACATTCCAGCAACACTCCGGCCTCCAGAAGTCCTTTTCACAGCACACAATATGGCATTGTGATTAGATATAAACTGAAAGTGTATTTCCTGCCCTTCAGTAATTACACTGGCTTATGGGAGCTTTATTCAGCATGAAGCTTTATTATTCTGCAGAATGAAATTCTGTATAATTTTCCTCTCCTCCAATGCGCAGATGAAAAATCATATTTTGGTCCGAGTTGGGAAGAAAGGCTCAGTTATCACTTGAGAGCGTGGTGTTATTTTCCCCCGGAATTAAAAAATCCATCTGGGTGTGCGACCCCGCTCACCCTCCTGCCTCTCCATTCAGCCTTTTGTATGCATATGAACCTTATCAATTTCCAGTGCCGCGGAGAAGGAGCCACAACAGCCCTCCCCGCTCTGATGGAAACACGTGAGCTGGAGCAAGAAATGAGCACAAACCCCTCCTGCTCCGCTGAGGAGGGGAGGGAGGTGCACATGGAATGCCTGGTTTGTGGCTGGCATCCATGGGCATCTGTGGGATCCCATTGCCAGTCATGGATTTCGGGACAGGACCTTATTGATATAACACTGCATCAAGCAAGACCTGATGCCAAAACCATCTAAAACCAGCTTGGCCACCAAAGGTAGAAATCCCTTGTGCAGCCACAGCCCAACTCACTCACCTCACATCAAGATGCAGCAGATGTTTTCTTCCTGGCATCTCTTTCTCCAAAAGAGGACTTGGAAAGGCACTGATGGCTGCTCCCACTGGGAATCACTCTCTGTGCCCTGGGCACTCTGGGGTACTGCTGTTGCTACCATTTTTGGAAATAGTTAAAAGATGATGGTTTCTCTAATAGCAAAAGCATCTCTCATGGTGGTTGTCAGGTAAATTAGCCTGGAAACAGAATTCATCTGCCTGAGTTAGGTATCTGTGTTAAGTGAGTTACATGGGATGAATCCCTGTATGCCCAGATCAAGTCTGGATAAACCCTTGAATGCTTCTCTTGCCTTTTCTTTGCCATTTCATGTGTACATTGCAAGAGAAGGCTGAGAGACAGTGGTGGCAGACCAGGAGCTTGAAAAGCACAAAATAAAAGACTGGTGGTGTATTGAGAATGCTTGGTGGGAGTCCCACATCAGCACAGTGATCCCTGGAAGCTGTGTGTGATCTGGGATCATTCAGATGCAGCTCTGATCAATTTGTCTGAAACACCAAGGAAGGGAAGAGCACCTTGGTCTGTGTTAGCAGTGATGAGATCCTTCCTGGGATCCTGGGTGAGATCCAGTGGTGAGATCCTTCATGTACCAGTCAGGGCCAAAAGCAGAGTAGGAGACATTCCCTGTCCTGTAATTCCTCCATGCTCAACTTTATCCAGAACAGGCATTCCAGCTCTCCAGTCTCCTCCATGCCTGAGAAGGTACTCCATCCATTTCTGGAAAAATAACCTTAAGAGTCCCCAAAAGAGTCACTCTGCTGTGACCCTGCTCAGCCCCTGTCCTGTCTGCATTTCTATTTCCTTTAAATACCTACTTTTATCCACAGTAAATCGACTGTATTCCACTCCTGTTTGTTCTTTGTTTGCTGTCCCTCAGTCCAACTCCAGAAAGCCTTGCAGGAGGCACCACCACTTCACTGCCCTTCTCTGACCCAAATGTGCCATGTCTCTTGGTGTGTCCCACCTTCCTGCATGTCCCCTTGGGAAGTTTGGATGTGACACTCTCTGCTGCCCTTGTTCCAGCTGTCCTGGTCACAACTGTGTTTTTGTATCAATATCCCATGACACCCAAGAGGAGGTTGGAAGCTCTTGGAGGTCTGGAGCCTTAGATGGACACAGACTTCCACAAATAAAGACACTTTCTGTGCTGTTTGATGAACAAGACTGCAATAATACAAGCAACCTGCTCTGGTGGAATGTGTACCAGCCTTTCACAGAGGGGTCAGAGCGAGATGTTTTTTTAAGTCTTCTCCAACCTAAAAAAATCCTGGGATTCTGTGAATCCTGAAAGAAAACACACACAGCTGGATCATTATCTGTGGTACCAGGTGCTGCTGGACTGGATGTGACAGGGAGGCATTTCTGGAGCACAATAACCAGCATCAATATTCAGTCAATATTCAGAGTTGTCAACAGAGATGTGTCAATTAAGGGGAAAAAAGGAGGTGAAGGGATGGTGGAAAGAGGTTTTATTTCCTGCCCCTTGCAAAGGGCTGAGGGGGAGGGCAGGGCTGTCCGTTTTGGAGGTCAGCAGAGAGCAGGGCTAGCTGATGCCGTGCCAAGCTAATTCCTAATTGCAGCAGTGTTTGTCAACACCGCCAGAGCCCTAATGCAGTGTAATCGCTGGAGCCACAACTCTGATAAGGATCTAAATCTCTGCCCACGTGTCACCGCGGCCAAGGCTGAGCTCTGGAGAGGCTTTGCAAACACCCCCTGATCTTCTGACCACCCAAAGAGAGGAGAGGAGGGAAGACACTGATGAGGGGGGAAAAAAGCAGCATCGTGCTGCTGGGGAATTCTTGAGAGATTTCACAGATGAAACGGGGTTTGCTTCATTGGACAGCAAACACTTCCCCAGGATGAGCATCTGCCTCAAAAAATAGATGCACAACAAACCACCAGCTGTTTCAGGATCACATTGACTCCTCATGAAGTCCTTCCTACTCTCTGACACAGACTTCCTGGAAAAGCTTCTGTCCACCTTTGTGGATTTTTCCCCTCCCAAGAGCTGTAGGAGGAAACTTCATAGAGAAGGGTGTCAAGTGTGGAGCAAGGATGAGCTTTGATATAGGTCAGCTTCGAGTTCTGTGGTTGAATCAAGTCTTCCAAGTTCAAGAACCTCTCCTGACACAGGAGCCGAGATAAGGATTTTGTCCTTAACCACTGAGGACTTTGGGGTTTTCTTCACTGACAGGGAACAATAAAGGGGTTTGCACTAGGGCAGGATCAACGAGCACAATTATAAAGGCCATCCTGTGTTACCTGGGAAAATAAGTTCCATCCACTGTCCAAATTTATTTGAGGATGCATGGAAAGATCTCATTATTATTTCCATGATTTTCTTCTCCAGTAAGTGCAAGCTGCTCTTTGCAGGGTATCACTAAACTGACTAAGATCCTTCTGTGGTCTCAACAGGAGAAAAATAAACAGATCTGCTCCTCTGAGTTGTGAGGCTTGCTTGTAGCTCCCCTAAAGCATATTGGGATGCCAGGATGCAGATCAAATCCTTCCATCTTGCAGGGTTCCACTCTTCCTCCTGTTACCAATGGGTCTGTGAATGCAGGGATGTGTTGTCACAATAAAAAACTTACACTATCTTCATAAGAAATCAACAGATGTGTGCTAAATCCAGACAACAATTGCTGGAAGATCTTGGGAGGAGGAGGTGCCCAGAAGCTCCTTACAGGTGGGTTTGACCCCCAGAATGCCCTGGATTGTCTCACACCTTGGAGTTGTGGGGGCACCATGTTCAGCAAAGTTGCTGCAGAGCTGCAGAAGTATCACTTGTCTCCTCCTCATTCATTATCCTGGGCTGCCATTTGGTACCTTGTCTCTGGTGCTTTTGGCAGGATGCAGAAGGGAAAAAAAGACAGCCAGGTGTCTCTGCCTTGCATGGATTTATGGAGAGGTAAGGAAATGCATTTTCCATGTCTATGAATCCTCGCCGTGACCACACGAGGCCACGGCTGTCCTTGTGCATAAACAACACGGCGAGTGAATTATTACCAACCCGAAAGACCAGAGCTCCTCACCAGAGGGGGCTTTTGTCTTTCCTTTCACAGCAGCTCCAGCAGCCTCCCAGCCAAGCCTCCCCATGGCATGTGCTCTGCTTACCTGTGATTTATTGACGATAATCACGGGGCGAGCCATTTGTAATCAAACGTACAACAAAGACATCGTCGTGCTGAGAGGCAGTGATAACGCACCATTTAGTAATTTTTGTGCAGTCAGTAATTTGGAGAATGAATGATAATTTCCTGAACTGAGAATCTGCACTGACAACCCTTAGTGTTATTCACCTCGTGAATAAAGATACCTTCCTCTCCATGTCTTGTGATAAATTCCTTTTATTAAGGCCACTTATGTGGGACTTTATCTTAATCGTCTTAAGTATGGGGCAGTCTCTGTGCTGAGGTTGGGTTGTTTTTCATTACGACCTCCAGCATGCTCTGGGAAGTAAATAAATACCAGGCAGTGATATGAAAACAGTCATTAAATGAAATGGGCTTTGCTAAGGCGATGCTCTGACTGGCTGCTGACAGCACATCTGCTCCAGAGGAGGTGCTGAGGAACACAGGGAATCTCTTACCTCCACCTGAGGAGGATGAACTGTCCAGCAGGAAAATTGGATGGTTTTGACCATCACAGCATTGAGCACCAACAGTGCACTGCACTGCTGCAGTGTGTGCTTCCCCAATTCCAACAGTGTTAGAATCATAGAATAGAATCGTGGAATGGTTCGGGTTGGAAGAGATCTTAAAAAACACCTCATTCCACTCCCTGCCATGGGCAGGGACAACTTCCACTATCCCAGGGCGCTCCAAGCCCCATCCAGCCTGGTCAGGAACACTTCCAGGGATGAGGCAGCCACAGGTTCTTATTGTTTAAGCAAGCAAGTAAATGTATTTCCTGCAGCTTTGGATTTTCAGGTAAAAACACTTCATGAAAAGCCAAGGGGATTTTAGGATCTAGCCAGGAGCTCTGGTTGATGGACCCCATGCTGTAGTGCTTCATAGAGTCTGTTCAAAACTGGGGGAAGGCGTGCTGAAGGTGACTGGTTCTGAGCTAAACTGCTGCTCCTCTCCAGGCCATGAATCCAAGCTGGAAGCTGCCATCCAACGATGGGATGAGTGACAGGCTTCATTCTCCATTTCGGAGCTTCTTGGACACCACTGTGAGAGCTGGCAGGTCCTGGCTGGTCCTCTCCTCTTTTCGATCTCAACCATGAACCTCTCAATGTCAGTGTGATCCAGAGGGACAAATGTGTCCCCTCCACCAGTGACACAGCTCCTCCTGCCCCACACACCTGCTCCATCCCTCAGCACTGTCCTGAAGTTGGATAAAAAGCTGCATGAAGGGAAAGCGTGGGGTGTTTTTTCCTGAAGGAAATGGGAAGGCTGACAAGGAATCCTGTTTCTGTCAGAGGACTGGTTTTTGCCCTTCACTGGTATTTCCAGCATGGACAGGGACTGGATTTCTCTGCCACCAATAGCAATACCAGGGAATAAAGAGCGTTGCAGGTGAGGGCACAGCGCAGACTGCCGGCTGTCTCCCAGGTAATTTGGACTGTGGTCACCTCCTGAAGGCCAAGTGTGGGCTGTGCACTGAAATTGTTGCCTGTGGCATTCACAGTCACGATTTTTTGTTCTTTCCTGGCTGTGAGCACTCAGCTCCCCGTGCCTCTCTTCCCTCTCCTCATTGCAGCTGTGATTTAATTCCAGACAGGCAGCAAAGTTTGGAAACATGCAGATTATTCCTGTTCTATCTTAATCATCCTCACCAGGGAGAAATAGAAGAGGAGAGCTTTTTAAAACACTTGGATAAAATGAACTGGAACGATGAAGTACATTAAGAACAGGAAAATCTAAATGAGGTGGAAATAACGTCTTTATTGGAAGGACACATTTTAATCTCTCTCTCCTGCACTTTCATGAACACACCTGATGCCAAGGCAGGAGAAAAAGGTGTAAGCTGGGAGAGTGCCCTGGCACTCAGTCTTTGCCAGCTGTGCCTGAGGCACTTCCCAAATCCTGGCACTGCAGTCTTCCAGCCAATGGCCAGCACTGCAGGAACCTGCCATTGAAGAATCAGGGAATCACAGAATATCCTGAGTTGGAAGGAATACCCAGCAATCACTGAGTCCAACACCAATGGAATCCACTGCAGGCTGCTCCGGGGATGCTGCTTGGAGAGGTGGGAAGCACCCACCTGGAGACAACCCCTGTTAGCAGCAAATTCCACATCCACGAGGATCCAGCTGGGTGTCTCCATGAGGCTCCATAATAGAACCAGTGGCTAATCACTGGGGGAGTCCTTAAAGGTGTTTTGTGGAGCAGCTGTTGGTGTCAACTTTGAGGTGCACTATCCTGTGAATTTGTGATCCCCAAGAATGCCAGAACTCAAGGGAAGCCTTCAGAGAGAGCCAAAAAATGGAGCAAAAATGGAGAGTCCATCCCATAACCTGTGACCCTCTGGGATGGCTGCCCAACGAGGGTGGACCCTGCCATGCTCACCCAGAAATGGACCAAGCAGGGAAATGGCTGGTTTTGGAGACTCCATTGCTCAAGTCTGTGGTACAAAAGAGATTTCCCCTCCACCTCTCTTCATTACACATCCAAAGATCATTTCTAAATGGTGAATTCATGCCTCTGCCCCAAAGAGGTCCCAATCATCATCTGCCAGTAGGGTTGGGCTTTTTGACCTGATCAGAAAAAGGATCCTTTAGATAGAAAAGATATCCAAAATGAAGTGTGACTCCCTCCATTGGCCTGAAAGAAGGCAGGTCACTGGGTGAATTTGGGATTTTAATTTTACGAATCATCTTTTGAACCGTGCTCATTGTGGTGCTTGATAGAGTCTGTTTCCCTCCTGATCCCACTGATTATAAATTTGCTTCTCAGTGGTTCCTCTCATTTCTAATGTGCTGCTATTATTCAAAGTGATTAATTGAAGTCGTTGGTCAAAGCTGTACCTGGATATGAGCTTTAACCATGGATGTGCCACTCTGAAGTCGTGTTCCTTACCTGTGTTTCCTGAAGCACAGGGCAGCATCCAGCATTTCCAACACTCCAGTGGTTGTATTTCCATAACAGACAATGTAATGAGAGACAAATTGAAATGGATATCACTGGAAGAAACTCAGAGGGATCATCCAGTCCAACTCCTGTCCCTGCACAGACACCCCAACAATCCCACCCTGTGCATCCCTGGCAGTGCTGTCCAAACACTCCTGGAGCTCTGGCAGCCTCAGGCTGTGCCCATTCCCTGGGGAGCCTGGGCAGTGCCAGCACCCTCTGGGGGAAGAACCTTTCCCTGATATCCATCCTGACACAGCTCCAGCTATTCCCTGGGTCCTGTCCCTGTCACAGGAAGCAGAGATCAGAGCTGCCCCTCAGCAGGAAATTCAGTTCAGGTTATGGGAGAGGATGAACAAAGATGGTACAAAAAATCTTACAGATGTGAAGGACGATGAGCAATAGGCTTGTCAGACCTGGGAGAGAGCACCAGCAGGAGGGATGAAGGAAGCTGCTGCTTTCCTGGGTCAACACAGTGGCATAAAATGGTTTGGGGTGGAAGGGACCTGAAAGCCCATCTTGTTCCACTTCCTGCCATGGCCAGGAACACCTTCCACTAGCCCAGCTGCTCCATACCCCATTCAACCTGGCCTGGAACACTTCCAGGCATTTATCAGGAGGGCTGGATCAACATCTCTTCTCCACTTCTAATAGTGTTCTAATAAGTGAATCATCTACAAGACCAAATATTGAAGGTACAGTTTGCTCCCCTCTGGTCCTTACAAATGCAGATATGATGGCTCCATAGCAGGGCAGGAGTGACAACCTGGATGTCCCAATTCAGGCAGGACGGATGAAGGATGTGATGGAATCAGGAGCTGATATTAACACTGCTTTGACAAGGATTTGAAAAATGGTGACATGGTCACAGCCAGGAGTGGGCTGCTGTCCTCTTGTCCCATACTGTGACCTGGAAATGCTGTTGAAAGAACAAGGGTACATAGCCTCAGGTTGCACCAGAGGAGATTTAGATTGGATTTTAGGAAATATTTATTCACTGAAAGAGTGGTCAGGCATTGGAAGAAGCTGCCCAGGGCAGGGGTGGAATCGCTGTCCCTGAAGGGATTTAAAGGTGTGTGTTTAAAAGGGATTTAAAAGGATGTGGCACCTGGGGACACGGGTCAGTGATGGCTTTGGCAGTGCTGGGGGAATGGTTGGACTCCATGGCCTTGGAAGGCTTTTCCAACCTCAACCATCCCACCATTCTCTGCCAAGAGGAACATGCCAGGGCTCTGTCCCCACCGCTGGAGCCACCCCAGAACTCACTGCTTGGGGTGCCCTGTGCAGAGCAGAGCTCCAACGCCAACCCAAGGAGCAGCAATTAACCAGCAGAGGGACGGCAAGGCTGCCGAGCCTCAGGGTGCTGGAGCCATCCTCTGTCGACAAAGTGCTGAGACAACAAACTTAACCTCTCTGTCCACGGCGCGCCTATCAGCCATGGTTATTAAATCCCACAAAAGGGAGAAGAGCACGAGTGAATAGGGTTGAAAGAAAAAGCACTTTCCCCATTTGGATTACCTCCTACAGAACAGGACCTGCCAGTGAAAGGCGGAGAGTGTAATTGCTGGCCTGAAAGAGAGGGGAAAAAAAGGAGAAAAAAAAAAAAACTATAAAGGGAAAGAAAGAAAGAAGGAAGGGGGGAAAAATTGATAATGAACAATTTATCCTCTGAGCTAACAGTTAATTAATTCTGAAAATATCTGTCAGGCTAATGGAGGGGGGGTAGCTGTGCCACTGAACACAATTAGTAAAATAATAATAACAAAAAGAGGGGGAAAAAAAAGAAGAAAAAAGATTTTTTTAAGGTGTTGCTATCTTCTTAGAGACCAGGCCCTTGGCTTCCCAATGTCATTCTCAACACAGTTTTTTTTTCTTCTCTCCCTTCGTCTCTTTTCAGAAATTGTTCTCATGAATGATTTATATATGTCTAGTTATCTGGAGTGATTTCTATGGACCCGGGCGCATTGCTGCATAATTGTTAATTTTAATGCCATAATAGCTTCAGATGGAGGAAGAGATTAGGCGTTTATTGCACAATTAAATGAAACATACTTGAGAATCACAAAAGGTTCCGTAATTATTTCAGACCATTAATAAAATGGGCATTAAATTATATGGGACACAAAAGGGAAAGGAAATAGATTTTCATTACAGCAATAGAAGCCGAGAGTAGTAATAGATCCTTGTTGAATTCTCTTTCTCTCTCTCTCTCTCTGAAATTAATTGTTGCCCGGCTTATTTCAAAGCAAAATAAAAGAGAAATAAAGTGTGTTAAAGAACCTCTGATGAAAGGGCTTTGTTTGATAAGGACAATAGCCAGTGATACACTCTGGGAAAAAAGAAAAAAAAAAAAAGAGAGAAAGAAAAAAAGAAAAAAAAGGAAGATTTGATTTTGGCTTCCTGCCCTCAGTCCTGCAGGCAGAACAGGGGCTGTGTTTGGACACACAGAGGACCTCTCCTCCCCTTTCCAGCACCATGGGGCTGTGGGTGGGAGGGAGAAGGAGGGATGTAGAAAGTTCCCCTGACCATTCCCCAGTGCCCCTGGCGATGGGAGCAGCGTGGGTTTGGCAGCAGGGCCAGGAGAGGCAGGAGCTGGCAGGAATCCCAGCGATGCTCTCGCACAGGGGCTGCACTTGGCTCTTTCTAGATAAGAGCACGAGCAATGGATTTGCCTTGCATGGAAGATCCAGGGCCTAGCAGGGACCAGGGAGTGACAGCTGGAGGCTCCCAGGGGTTCCAACTGCAGCAGAGCCTGGAGAATTTGTCCCCTGAGCAGCCTGGGGAGCCCAGAGGGGACAACACAAGGGGCTGGGGGAGGAGGAGCTCCTGTCACACCTGGACCTGAATGCCACCAAAACCTCCCCTCTTGGCCTAGGAAGGGCCAAGGATGGGACCCACCTGACAAACACACCTCAAGAGCACTTAAAAACTCTGATCTCCTGCTCCTAATTCCGACAAGAATTGGTTCTGATGACAAAATAAGGGAGTGTGAGCAATATCTGATCCCCTCCTTGGAATGAGGGACATCCCAAAAATCCACAGTGCTGATGAGAGGGAGAGGAGTCAGAGCCTGCTGGGGCAAGTTCTCAGGATTTCTGGAAGCAATAAGTGGCACCTTTTGGCAGTTACAGAAGCCCCTGGTGACTTGGGCAGTTTGGAAAACCTCACTCTGCTTTGAGCCTCCTAAATGTAAACTTGCCCTTGATCCTGGAGGAGTTTGTAGGGATCTGAGTGAGCAGCAGCACAATTAAGAGTGGAAGAGGTCAAAAGAGGGTCATTTGTAGCTAATGGTGAGCTCACCTTCCACCTCCCAGCCTCACTTCACTGTCCTTAAACTCCTCTGAGAAGCCTTAATGAAAAAACCCTTTTGAAACATGGCTTTTGGTCCATGGAATGTTGTGCATGGCCAGGTCTCTTGCATAGCTCGCTCTGGGGGCTGCAGAAGTTTCCAAGAAGATCCCTTCCTTAAAGAAAAACGTGTTGAAAAGGATGAAAATACAACAGAAACGTTAAAAAAATTCTCTTGGCAAAGCAAAGTTGACTAAAAAAATATTATGTCTGAGGAAAGCAGAGGCAGCTCCTGTATCCCAAGCGTGCCAAGCAGGCAGCCAGGGAGGCTGTCATCCCCTTGCCGAGGGGTGGGAATTGCAGAGGGATCAGGAGCAAGGAGCATCCCAAGGCAGGGATAAACAAACAAGCAGTGAGGGTGTCTCTTCCCGGAGCACAACTGCGCTTGAAAATTCAGCTCAGCTGACGCACTTCAGACGCACGGCGCTATTTTTAGGCTCCTTGCAGTGTTTTAGTTTGCAGCAGCATTCCAGGCCTGCTGCCATTCCCCCAGCACCAGGAGAAGGGATCCCTCAATGGACAGGGAAGGTGTTTTGGCAGCCTGTGGGTGTGGGCAGTGGGAATGTGGGATGTGTGGCAGAGATCCTCCTGGGAAAATTGGTTTTTTAATAGCAGGTGTGTGTTGAGGGCAGAGGCTGAGCTCCTGCCTTCTTCAGGAGGGAGACAGGAAGGGGGGAAGAGACTGAGGAGGTAGCAGGGACCCCCCAGCACCTCTGTGCTACTGGATCTGGATGTTTTCTGAGAAAACCAGGGCAGGCAGGAAGGTCTTTCTGGGTGGGACTGTCCCTGGGACTCCAGCATGCAAAGAGTGAAGAGCTAGGACAAGGAACAGCATCCTGCCAACCTTCCCAGCCTTCTGTCCCACCAGCACCATGCTGAGCAGCACCTGCAGCTTTGGTGATGGGATTAAGCCTGCAGCAGGCACCCACAGAAAAGGAGTTTGACACGGAGAGACTTACGGAGAAATTGGAAAAAAATTATTTAGGGGGAAAAAAGAGAGAGAGAAAAAAGAGGGAATGGTCGTCCACGGCGGGAGGAGCAAATGGGAGCCTAAGCAGCAAAAAAAATAAAGAAGTTAAAGCAGTGAAGTCGCTGTAGACAAGCAGCAATGAGGAAGCCCTGGGCTGCGCCGCCAGCGCCCTCTCCTGGGCACAGCCAGCGGTGCTCCGGCCTGGGGGGGCAGGGGACACTGGGGGGGCAGGGGACACTGGGGAGGGAGGGATGGGCACTGGGGAGAGAGCGATGGACACTGGGGAGGGAGAGATGGACACTGGGGAGGGAGGGATGGACACTGGGGAGGGAGGGAGGGAGGGATCGACACTGGGGAGAGATGGACACCGGAGAGGGAGGGATGGACACTGAGGAGGGAGAGATGGGCACTGGGGAGGGAGAGATGGACACTGGGGAGGGAGGGACGGACACTGGGGAAGAGAGCCATGCCCCGCTGGGAAGGGAGTGATGTGCCTCAGTGGGTGAGTGATGCTCCTGGAGTGGAAGAGATGCTCCATGGAGAGAGAGTGATGCTCCCAGGGTGGGAGTGATGCTCCCAGGGAGAGAGTGGGAGTGGGGCAGAGCCATCCAAGCTCACACATGGTGCAGCCCTTCAGACAAGCAGGAAGCCCTACAGTGATTTGGTACAACACCAAGTCAGCAAAAGGATACTCAGAGGGAAAAATAAGAAGCTGAAGGGAGAGTTGGTCAGGGAAAGCAGAGAGAGGGGAAAAAGTCTTAGGGAGATGAAAGAAGGTTGGTGTTAGAGGAAAACAAATAAGAAGATAAAATAAAACATAACAAATCCAAAGTATTGTCACTAAAAAGGACAAGGAAAACAGCTAAGTGCAGCAGGAGATCAGCCATGGCACCCAGCTGGAAATCAGCAAGGAGAGGACTCAAGACATGGGGTGAGTTTGATTTTAATATGAGGCAAGTTCGACTTTTTCCAGGTCAGCTCTTGGAGGGCTGACTGAGAGCACAGGGAAAGTCATGCCTGCTCCCCACAGAGGACACTCCTCATGGAAGGGACAACATCCCTGGGAAAGTGGAGCAATGCCTTGTCCCCTGCTCTGGGGACAGCAGTGCCCCTGTCATCATCTCCTGCTGCACAAGGACACAGGAGTTCCCAGTCTGTGCTGCTCTGCACTCATCCATGTGTGCTGCTGTCACAGGAGGCCTCACAGCAAACTGCCTTTTAGAGGTGTCAGGAGGAACAACTGCCACTCAGGCCTCCAGCTGAGTGAGATTTTTTGGAAACATTGATGTTCTGTTCTAAGGAGGCAATGGAGAAGGAGATGAAGTCCAGCAAATTGGAGCAGTGGGACAAAACAGAGCAGGAGGAGATAGCTAATCCCAGTGGCCACCTTGATGTCAGATCTAAAGGCAAAGCTCAGGGTAAGGAACAACAAAAGTGTCACCTCACTGTGCCTGGGGGAGGAGGAGGAGGCTCAGGGCCAGCAGCGCCTGGGGTCTGACAAGAGGAGCAGGGCAGGAGCAGCTCTGAGCACTCTGCAGAACAGGAGAGCCTTGCAGAAGACACCAGTGCATCACAGCACGTGCTAGATCCTTCTAGATGTAGGCTTAAATACACAGCCTGAGTCTGCCTTGTGGCTGTAGGCACCCAACACCAGCTTTGGGGTGTGGAGAGGGGTCTGCACCAGCAGGCTGGAGTGGGTGAGTCGGGAGGATGTGGGAAGGAAGCTGGAGTCTCACTTTGCTTCAAACTCAGGCAGATTTATCAGGATTGATCCCCCTGCGCACACAGACAGGCAATAGTACCATCAGATATTACCCCACGGGGCAGAGGGGACTCCCAGCCCGGTGCTTGCTCCTAGGAAAACTCCCGCGGTGAGCCCAGCAGTGGCTGGTGCAGAACTCCAGCTCTTTTCCCGGCCAGCCTTCCCCAGCCTGGCTGCGGGCTGGAGGAGGTGCCTCTCATCGCCCGCGCTCCATCTCCGTCTCCAAGGGCTGTGGCTCCGACAAGGGCCGCGCAGATAACGCGCTTAGCGCGGCGGGAGCGAGGGCAGCGGCGGCGGCGAGTGCAGCGGTGCGTCCTGCGCTCCCCCGGGCCCGGGGCAGCTCCGCGCTAATCGCCCGGCTCCCAGATTAGCCCCGGGAAAGCCGCGAGTTGGCAGCTCCACCTGCCCTGGAGGAAAGCCCGGCACTCGTGGAAAACTCGGGAATTCCTGGATTTGCTTGCAAGGCCGAGGAAAGCGTCTGGTCCTGCGCTCGCTGCGCTCCTCTCCTCCATCGCTGCCATGGTCACTGTGGAAAGCTGTCGCCTTGTCCTGGTGGCCACAGACCTGTCCGGTAGCCAGGGCACAGGATGACCCCGGCTGGGGCGATCCCATGGCCCCTGCCCTCCGCGCACCCCGGGTTTGGCTGGATCCGGGGCTGTGTGACAACGGGAGCGATCCGCTCCCTGTCATTGGCAGAGCCTAACGAGCGCCCTGATTATCAGAGCACCCTGATTATCAGAGCACCCTGATTATTAGAGCACCCTGATTGTCGGAGCACCCTGATTATCGTCATCCTCATTCCGAGCCCCGAAGTGACGCTGACCTCAGTGATGCTAGGCAGAAACCTGTTTTAGCTAATCCAAACTAGGCAGCCAGCCCGGGGGGCTTTGGAGAGTGTGTTCATCGTGCAGAAATAGGGGAAATATTGTAAAAAATAATAAATAAATCCTGAACCTCGTGGTTGAAGGGGGCTGCGGTTTTGTTTCCATCTCGAGTCAGCCATTCTTGAACGCAAAGGTCAACCTTGGAAAGAAAAACAGAAACAACCAAAAAAACAAAAGGAAACCTGTGAAGCCAGTGAGGCTGGATTAGAATTTCCTAGATGGGGGTCAGAGAGGGGAGAGCTTTTAGCAGTGATTTGCACTCTCCGAATGAAAGATTTAGGATTTCGCTCCACTTCAAAGAAAAGACGCCCAGCCCAGCCCTCTGCAGCCCCTCCTGGCCCCGCCGGGCAGGCAGGAGCGGGGTGAGCCCTCCTCACCCCAGCGGAGGGAGAAGGGGATCACTCCCCTCTCCTCCCGCTGGGAACTCGCCGGGAGATTTCAAAGCACGGCGGAAAGATTGAGCTGCCAGGCTCTCACCGAGGGAAACAGCGGCTGAACTGCCAGATCCCCAGGCAGAGCTTCCCAGGCTCGCTCCCTGTCCCCTAAAGGCCCCGCTGCAGGATTTGGGGCAGTGTCAGGGGTTTGGGAAGCACCTGTGTCACCTGAGAGTGCGGCACAGCTCTGCCACTCCACACGAGAGCTGGAGCTCAGCGATGGGCAAACCTCAGCTCGGGAATGGGGGGTTTGGGGTTGGGAGAGGGTGAAGCTGGGGATGGGATGCCTCATCCCTGGAAGTGCTCCAGGCCAGGTTGGACAGGGCTTGGAGTGAGCTGGGCTAGCACAGGGTGTCCCTGCCCTCGGAATGAGGTTGGATCTAAATGAGCTTTAAAGTCCCTTCCAAGCCAAACTATTCCCTGATTCCATGCTATCTGCCCCCACACAGATGCACCCTCTCTTTGAGCTCCCACACAGCTGAGTCTCCACCTTGTGCACATCCCTCAGGTTTATTCTTGCAGACTTTTCAACTCTGCTCATCTATCAGCACATCCTAAAGTGTTTCTGGCACCTCCCCATAGCCTGACACACGGATCCTCCCCTCGAGGCTCTGGAGTTGCTGCGCCGTTTCCCTGTCCCGGTTTGGATTGGCAGCTCCAGCCGTGGCTGCTGCTGTCTGGAGCTGCTCCTTTCACTTCAGTGGCACTGAACTATTTCGGAGCGGCCAGGACCTGCCCGAGCCATCCACCCCTTTCGCAGACACCGGTGAAAGTGGGAGTGTTTTACAGAGGTGGTTTGTGCCGTCAGCCCCACGCTGGGATGGGGAAATTGCTGCACTGTCGCACCAAGACATTGGACGTGACCTTCTGCAGGCCCCTATTGCTTCTGCCTTTATTTGAGCTGTGATGCTAAAATCTCCTGTATTTTAGAGCTTTTATTTTCCAAAAAAGCACCTTAAAGTAGAAAAATGCTGCCATCCCTACTGCATCCCCTGCATTTCACCCTAATTTGAGTTTGCAGCTGTTTCCTCTTCCTTTCTTCCTTTTTTTTTTTTTTTTTGAGGAGTGATTTATTGTCTATTTCAAACTGTGGAATATCAGTAAAGCTATTCATTTTTTAAATGGCAAATTTCCCGAGGAGAAACATTCCTGGTTTGCAAGGGAAACAGAAAATGCATTTGCATCCTTGAAAAATTCCTGCATTAGAATAAAAAACCCTTCCAAGGGAATAGGGCTCGAAACACAAATACTGTGCAAGTGCAACAGAAAAATGGAAACGGGCAGGATTTTTGCGAACCATTTTCATAGATTCTCGGCACAGTTTGGGTTGGAAAGGACTTAAAGATCACCTAGAGCAGACCACATTTTTTCACTCTTTTGCTGCCAGGCGGAAGCAGTTCTCAGCTGGGGATGTGCCAGGGGGCTGCATTCCCATCCCGCTTTATCCCTGGACCATCCTGTCCTGAGATCCTGCTGAGGACTGGGAGCGAAGCCCTGTGACCTGACAGGTCACCACTAAAGCACGGCGTGACTCAGAGAGAGTCCTTGGGCCGCAATTAAATACACGACCAGCACTGATTAATTGGAAAAGAATCCTTCTGCGTAAACGGAAGAAAGCACGGCGCTCAGCGCACGTGTCAGGGCAGCGATGGGATCAGCAGAAGCCTTGGCACAGCCCAGCTGCCTTCCCTCGGGACTCAGCGCACCTTCAGCCCGGGGGCAGCCGTGCTGGGACGCTCCCAAAGCCAGGAGAAGCCACCCAAGAAGGTTCTCTTCTCCTGTTCTCTGGAGTTAGTTTTGGGGACGTGTCGCTGAAGAGCAGCGCATGCACAGAAATAAAAGTGCAATCTTCACTTTATCTCGGGGAATATCTCTGCTCGAGCAGAAATTGTCCTCATCCCACAGGGGGAAACTCCGGTGTTAACATGGGAATAACAGCAGAGAAATGGGCTAAACCACTTATTCCCTCTGCTTGGATTCATTTTGGAGGCTCTCCTCCTGTGTCTCTGACTGACGGCAGCGTGAGATGCTGAAGTCGGTTAATTGTTATGGATCCCTGGGGCGTTATTTCAAGCCATGTGAAAACACCGAAGGGAGCAATAATCACCTGTGATTCTGGTGAGAGCGTTAATCCTGTGAAATCGGGGGAATTCTTCCGTTTGGGGAGCACGTGGGACCAGTTTGCTCACCTCTGCAGCGCCCCTTCCCCATGCCGAGGGGTCAGATGGACTCCTTCGGGCTGGGTGGGGCTCGTCTCTCGGAAACTGCTCCGCTGGGATTTAGGAACTCCAGCGGCTGGAGAAATGGATGATACCAGCAGCATGAGGCCGTGAGAGGCTCGTTACACGGCTGCTCGTGTCGCTGCAGCCGGAAGGGAGGCACCGAGCTCATCGATGCTAAATTCCCTTTATCCCGGTAAGAGTGGCCAGTGACAAGTCCTTTGCTCTAAAAACTTGATGTCTCCTCCTGGGCAGGAGCCACGGAGAGCAAACTCCCGGACTAAACCCATCACCGGCCGGGAGGGGAGAGCATGGCACGGTCTGGGTAGGGCACTGGAGAATCCTCCACCCGCAGCACATCCGCTGGGCCTGAGGGATCGCTGGGTCATCCCAAACCTCAGGATCACAACAGCGTGGGAGCAGCAGAGGGAAATGAAGATGTTTCTTTGGGGCTCGTGCCCCGGGCGGTGTTTGGCTGGATGAAGCAGCCCGATCTGTGCCATCGAGCGGCGCTTCCCAGGGGAGGGAGGTGATCAGGGGAGTTATCTGCGTGCCCCAGGGAGTGGGAAAAGTCAGTGCTGTGCACAAAGCGCTCATTCTTCCTCCTTGCCCTGCCAATGTGCAGCGGCTGATTAAATCCCTTTTCAGAGGGGAGAGTTACAAGGCTCCTACAGCTTTCCCCAGCAGAGACCTCTCTGCTCTCCCTGTGTTTGCATTCTCACATCGGCCTCTGCCCACTGAATAACAGCGGTAATTGGATGTGTTTAAATAGCGCTGCTCACTATTGTTTGCCCAGTAATCAGACACGTCTCCCTTTCCCTGGAACCTGAGCGCCACGTGCCGCAGAGGAAGGACAGCCACAGCTCCTCCTCCTCCTCCTCCTCCTGCTCTCCTCCCACCTGCATCCCCTCACCTCTCCCCGCTGCCCAAGTTGGGTGTGCAGATCGCATTCCAGCCATGAGAAGTTTTCCCTCCATCCCCAGCCAGCGGAACGCTGGAATGACACCAGGGCAGCCTCGCTGGGTTTGTTGGGGCGGGAATTGCCTGTGGAGGCAAAGGGATCGAGCAGAGATGGAACTGATCCGCTGCTTCCCACGGGCAGAGCCTGCGACCGAGGCTGACCCTGTGACAGGAGGGAACGAGACACTGTTCATGCATCTTCCCAGGAACGTTCTGGCCGGCAGTGGAGGACATGTCGCAGGTGTGCTGACCCTTGGAGATGCATGGGCAGCGCTGGTTGGCTCTGGGAAAGCTGGGATGTGGGATGCACTGGTGGATGCCAACGCTCTCGGATATGCCTGTGGGTCAGAGCGGCCTTGGCGAGGATCTCCATCCCCTCAGGGCTCACGGTCTGTGTTTGAACAGCCCCATTTGTAGGAGAAGCAGGGGATTCCTGCCTGCTGGAGCAGGTTTGCTCTGAGCATCTCTGCCGTGCCACCCCTTGCTCCCACTGCTCACTAAAAAGGAAGGGAGGAAAACACCAATCCGGGCTGGGAAGCAGCAGCAAAGGGCCTGAATCACCACTGAGATGTAGATACCGGGCCAGTAACGAGCCTTTGCCCACAGCCCATTGGCCACCCGCCTTTGCCTGAGCCGTGCCACGGCTCCTTATCATGACTAATAGACACACTTGCAGAAATCAGAATCTATTTCCAAGTGATTCATGAGCGGGTAGGAAAAGCGGGGGGAGGACGACAACAGACTAAATACACCTGGTAATTTATTTGCTATGAATAATTTGAACAGCCCCGAGTGACGGAGATATCTCAGTTATTTATCCTGGGGGAGAAATTTGCAGGTGCTGCAGACTGGGTGTGCTCCAGAGCAGGCCCTGCCTTTAACGTTTGCCTCCCCCGCCCAGTGCAAACCTCTATGGCCACGTTTGGAACGAGATACAAGACGAGCTTCATCCAAGCCTTTCATTAATTGCCCTTCCTGGAATCTCCTGCCGGCGAAATCGCTCCCCGCAGAATCCCTGGCTGGAGGGTTAGGAAAGGGTTACTGAGCGTGCCTCCCCGTTTGGGCTGGGTGGGTGGAAATAGCGTTGGCTTTCATCTGCAAACCTCGTAAACTACAAGCAGCTGCTGGAGGGAGATGGGCGCCTTGTAAATCAGCGCGAGGGATAAAGAACGGAGCGGCCGCATGGCCATCCCTGTCCCTGTCCCCATCCCCATCCCCGTCCCTGTCACCGCAGGACTCCGGAGGAGGAGCCGTGGCTCTGCCCCGGAGCGTTTGCCCTCACGTGGCTCCTGCTGCAGTTTTGGGCCAAGGCTGTTGGAGTTGTTCCTTGAGTCATTTTTGAAGCCCAGCCCTGCCGTGGCAGAATCGCTACTACCCTCGAGGATCTCACGTTTAGTGTCACCGTATTGTAACCGTGGGGTTTTGTCTTCTGCCACCACCAGTCTGAGACACATTTCATTATTCTCGGTGTTCAAATTCAGAGTTTTTTTTTTTCTCACCCCATCAAATATCTTTGTATTTGTTTCCAGAAACAAATGATTAGCATTAGTATTCATTAGTATTCGTGTTAACAATTGATAAAGGGCCCACTACTGTAGTATCTGTGCATAGCACACAAAATTCAATTAAAAATATAATAATTTCCTCAAGCCATGATCACACAATCTGTACCATCCCCCAAAGTTAGTTCCTGAGACTTCCCCCAAAGTTTTCTGCAGAGGGATCTGTTTTTCCAGGGCAGGAGGGCCCTGAGTCAGGGATGTGGTGGTTGAAGGAGCAGGACCAGGCTGGGGAGGGCAGGAGAGGGCATGTCCAGCACAAACCAGGAATGCCTTTGGAAGCTCCAGGCTGGTGCAGCTCTGCTCCCAGCCCTCGTGTCAGTCCTGCAGCAGGGTTGATGGATCTCAGCCAGGCTGCAGTCCCCACCAAGGGGGATCTCCCAGTGGCTTGAAGGATTTGGGACTTCTCCATCCCAATGTTTGCTGCCTCCATCCCTCTGGTTGACTCATCTTTTTGGAGTTTGGCATGAAGTTTCCCTCTCTCCTGGCTCTCCAGACTTGTTTCCCAGCGTTGCTGGGCAGGAGATCAATCCCATGACCATGGGAAGTGCTGGAGACCATTGTATGGCTGGAGAGCACAGCTCTGCTTCTTCCTCTGAGGAATGGCTCCTGCAGGCCTGGAGAGGATGCTGAGGGGTCTTTCTCTCGGTGCTAGGGACTCATTGCTGACTCCCCACCAGAGCATGACCTCTACCAGGGCATTGCCTCCCAGCTGACACCCCAGAGCAAACACAGCCTCCTCACCAAGCCTACGTGCAGCCTGTGGACACCTTCCCTGCTCGAGGTGCTCTGCTCTGCAGTTCCCAGGCTGGGCATGAGCCAGGGAGGAGCTTTGCTCCGAGATGCCACCACAAACATCTGGCAAGAAACAAAAGGCAACTCAGAGGCATCTGGGCTCCCGTTCAGCAGCGTTCGGAGGGAAGCCGTTGCCTTTTCAGGCTCTTTGGGTGGATACGTGTCCTGTGGTTTTCCCAAAGCTGCTTTACTCAGTGAGGTCAGTGGCAGGGCTGAGTTTTCACTGAAAAACAGCACTTGAGTGGCTGCTCAGACCTGGTTTCACCGGTTCAACCCAAAGCTGTGTTTGCCCAGATGGGCAATATTTGATGTGCTCTGCACCGAGGGAAGACTTCAGAGGGTCTCTGGTTTGAGGCAGAAGAGCATCTGTTACTACTGGTTGTCTCTTACTGCCATGGAGTAGAGGACAATGTGGAGCATCTCTAACAATTGTGGTTCTTCTCCAGTAATCCAGGAGCTAAGCAATTGCTAAATCCTGGCTGCTCTGGAGGTTTCCCAGATCATTTTGGACCATGCTCCAGTACTATAGCACTCAGCATTTGGCCGGTGGTGGTTCTGGAGTCCTACCTTTATCCTGGGAATGTGTCATGGGGAAAAAATGACCTTCAGTGCTTAAAATACCCCAACCCACCCTGGAGCTTCATCCTGAGAGCACTGAGAACAGTTGGGGGACTAGTGGGGAGAGGTCTGGAGACCTTCCAGTAAGAGAAACTGCCTGTGTATCAGATCTTTAATGGGTCTCAGGTGTTGCATTCTCACAGGCTTTGCGTTTCTGCCACATCAGGGTCTGTGAGAAAAGCAGGGTAGAAACTTGATGGCTCTTATATGGTTTGGTTCATTGAGGTGGGAAGCTTGGCTGTGCTGTGGGCCTGGCTGTGTTTGAGGGGGCAGATGTTCCACAAGAGGGGACACACTGACCAAACAGGGCACTTTGGCCAGAAAAATCCCACTCCACCTTGTGCGTGATGCTGACAGATCCAAAATAAACGGGGTGGGCATGGATTTAACCACCTTTGAACACAACAACAGATGTTCCTGAAGCTCCAGCACTGTGGCTCTTGTGGATGCAGTGGCTGCTGCCTTTAAACACCATTGGTCTCATTCAGATACCCTCATACAAAATGGGCTACTCAGACACAAGACACAGATTTGCAGGAACCCTGAGCCCTTGAACTGGTGCTGAGAGCACACAAATCACTAGAATGAGTGTTTTCCTTTGTACATTTACATCTTGACCAGGTCTTTAATTGTGTTAGAAACATGAGACGATATTTTAGGTGTATCCTCTATTTGCAGAACACAGCAGTTGGTTATGTGTGCCTGAGCACCACATGCTTCCCACACATTTCTTTCATTCCAGCCATGCAGGAAAAAGCTACTCCAGAGCTCACCTGACACACCAAACCCTGCAGGTGTCTTCTCTTCCTTACCCTGAGCTTTTCCTCCAGCCTTGGAGCAGCCCCTGTGTTTCTCCATGCTGGATGCATGGTTGGGAGCGATCCCATTCCAGAGCTCCATCCCAGCCCAGGGAGGATGGCTGGATCACAGGGAGCACTCTCATTCCAGAGCTCCATCCCAGCCCAGGGAGGATGGCTGTATCATAGGGAACAATCCCATTCCAGAGCTCCATCCCACCCTGGGAAGGACAGCTGGATCCCGGTGATGAAGCCGTCAGCCTCCCCAGGAGCAGAGGCGGGGGAGTGCAGGAGATAAACAGTTCAGCCTTGGCACTTTTCTTGGAAGTTGTTGCTTCTATTTCAGAGCTCATGTGCCTGAAAACCTGTCTGGGTTTTTTTTCCTGGCTGTATCAGTTGGTCTAATAAAAGATACTGCCTCTCCTTACAAGCCTGCTCTGCACTCCTGAGCTCAGGTCGTTTATCCTTCCCTTCATGCTGCTGACAATGACTGAGGCTCCCTGGCCATACAATATTTGCCAAGTCAATGCCGTGTCAAGCCCCCGGGTTTACATCCATGGCCACAGTGAATGCACTTATTTACTGGAGAGACTCATCAGCTCTGCTTCCTGCTGCTGCTGCTGCTGCAGGGAAAGCAAAATCCAGGGAGGATCTCCAGGGATGCACCCATGGGGCTCTGCAGCATAGGGGAATCCCAGTGGGTTTCACCAGGCATTTCTCACCCTGGGAAGGATGAACAACTCCTCAGCCACTCGTTGTTTAACTGCTGGAGTTGCCAAGGGAAGGCCTGTGGAGGTGGCACGGAGGTGGCACTGCCCCGGGAGCTTCCCAGAGGGTGATACCCAGAGACTCTCTGTGGATTTCACAGAGTCCAAGCTGCTGCCTGTTTCCATGGGGGCAGTTTTGGCACTCTCTGCCACAGCGTGGTGTCCTCCACAGTGACAGCAGTCTCACCCTGAGAGGCTGCTGGCCTGGCTGCACTCTCACTGCTCACTGCAGCACTTCCAGAGAGCGACACAGAGAACTGGAGCTGGGAGACAGACAGAGGGAGGAATGTTCACAATGAGGATGGGGAGGCCCTGGCCCAGGTTGCCCAGAGAGGTGGTGGAAACCCCATTTCTGGAAATATTTGAGTTGGATGGGGCTCTGAGCAACCTGGTCCAGTGGAAGTTGTCCCTGCTCATTGCAAAGTGCTTGGACTCAATGACATCTAAAGGTCCCTCCAGCCCAAACCATTCTATGATTCTGGAATTCTATAACTATGCTAAATTTGATGGTCTGGAAGGCTGATAAAATTCCAGGCATATTTTTGCTGTCAGGCCATCCCACTGGCTCTCTGATCAGAACCTTCACCCTGGTGAAGAGCGCTGGCCCTGCCCACAGAGGCAGCAGGGCACAGGTTTCCCAGTGCTGGTGGCTCCCCAGGGTGACTGGCCACACCACAGGGTTGTCACCTGCAGGGAGCCCGAGCCAGGAGGGAAATCCCCCCAAATACCCATCACCTTCCTCATTAACAGCCAGCCACGAAAATAAATGGTGCTGCACAAGAGCCACGAACAGATCACCTGTGAGGAACAAGACTGAAATGCACAGAGCACTGTGCTAAAGGAAGGGGTGGGATGGGATCAGGTTGTATCACACACAGATAAAAGGTGCAGAACAAAAACTAAGTTCGGAAAGGGCTATAAACTTTTGCCTCAGGGCAAAATTAGGACCTGGTGGGAACTCTTTAGTTTTGAAGCAAGTTATTCTCCAGCTCTCTCCCACAGAGCTTGGTGCCTTCCCAGGGAGCATCACTTGTTGGCCAGCATGAGTGAGCAGCTCGTGGGATGATCCAATCTGCCACATCCATCACTGCTCCCCTCTTCTGTCAGGGATGTACAGGGCACTGACCTGCTCCATTAAATCTCTCCGTGCAGGAGGCTGGATCCCTGGAACTGTTTATAGCTGGAGCTGAATAAATGCTTTTTTCAGGGTTGGGGGGATGAAACTGAGCAAGAAACACTGTAAAAATGCAAAAAGAATAACCTGTAAGTATCCAGTCTGTTCTGCACAGTATCTGTGAACACATCAGTGCTGCTGCCTGGATGAGCTGCTCTGTGCATATATTTTCCATATATCTCTCCCAGAAAATATTATTTGATGGCATGTGATTAAAAGGGTCTTTTTTTAATATGTGGCACATGCATAAAGAAATGTATGTGTGCACTTGCATGTAAAATAACCAGAGACGAGGGAAAAGCAGGAATATTATCATCCCTGGCAATGTCTGGTGGGATTCTGGGCACTGAGCTAAATCTGGCTATTTGGAAAAAGCATTCCTGGACATGGGAATGTCACCAGGTCCCTCAGAACAGCAAGCAGGATTGGTGTCCTCAGTGCCTCTGAAAAGCCCCAAAAACCTGGAAGTCTTTCCAAAACGTGCTTCCTTCAATCAAAAATCAATTAAAAATCCCCTCCCTTTCTCAGTGCCTGAAGCATTAAAAAAAAAAAAGTTATTTTAAGATCCATTATTCTCCTAAATAAAGTTTGGATGGGAGGTATTTTCAAATTCTAGGTGCTCTTCACCTCTCACTTTTGGCAGTTGCAAGTCCAACCGTGATTCCTGCGAGGAGGAGGAGGCTGAAGGCAGAAATACAGCTCTGTTTATGCTGATATTGGATCTGGGACTACATGATCTCATCTAATTTAAATTTACTCCAAATGAACTATCTCCAAGAATATAATTTTAATGTTTCCCTATCAGGCCGTTCTTATCTCTCTGCATTACCATGATATCATTCAGGAATAATAATCGCACCATTAGTTTTGGTGTCTAAACAAGCTAGCGAGGAGAAATGGATTTCAGTCTCCGCCCTGCAAATTGCTGCACTTCCCAATAAAAAACCCCAAACCCCAAAACAGGGGTACAAAGTTTATAAAATCCAATGCCAGGGAATGTACAGCTGCAACAGATACCCTTCCAGGATACATGATTCAGGGGGAAAATGGAAGTAATAAGTATTTAAGGACGGAAGCCTTGGAATCTCGAAGGAAATCTTTCTTTTCCTATTTTTTTTTCTTTTTAGCGGGGGGCATTTATGGGATGTAAATGAACAAACTGGAGCCCGAAATGCCCCGAGCTGCTGGAGCGTGTGTGCTGCAGCAGGCGAAGGCAGCAGCCAATGAAAGCCGGGCTGCCGATTTTTTATCATTAATATTGCGAAGCAACATTAACTGATTGGAAAGACTTTTCGGGAGCAGGCAGAGCCTGCGAGCCATCGCTTCCTTCCCGAACCGTTTGCTCCCCGGATTTTGGAGAACGGCGCCGGGCTCCTCTCGTTTAATCTTGGCGAGGGATGACGAGTGATCCAATTTCTCCCCCTCCTTCGAAGAATTTGAAAAGAAACAATAAAAGCGAAGGGAGTTTTGTATTTTAACCGTCGGAGGGTAAAGCACAGGGTGCTGAGAGGGGCGAGGGGCAGCGGCTCCACGTTCCCCCGCGGGTGTTGAGCGCGGCAGCTCGGCGGGGCAGCGAGGGGCAGCTGGGGCTCCTGGGAGCGCTGTTTCCACGGGGAAAGTGGGGTAAAAATGAAGTTTCCACGCGTGTCACCCTGCCGCGGCCACGGCCAAGCCCGCGGGTGCCTGTCGGGGCGAGCAGCGCTCGGGCACTCCAGCGCGGCCCTTGGCGAGCATCCCGCCTGGCCACCGGGCCCACGGGTGACACGGAGGCCCCCGAGAAGGAGCCACGCCGCACGCAGTCCTGGGTGGGGGCAGCTGGGGGAAGGGGCGACCTCCACCCACCTTTAGTTGTTTGCAGGTCCCGCAGGAACATCAGCGGCTGCTGGGGGTGCTGAGAAGCCCGGGGGATCCCACCCTGGGCTGGGGGCAAATGTCCCTGCGGGAGATGCGCTGCCGTGGCGGGAGGGTCCTGCCCGGGGAGGTTCCGCCCGCCGCCCCCGCTCTGGGCAAGGGGGTCCCGGCGCGGGCTGGGAAAATCGCGGCGCGTTTCTGGGCGCAACGAAAAAAGCCGCTGGGACGGAGCTGGCGGCAGCAAAGCCAAAGCCTCGGGCGCTGCCGGCCCCGTCCAGGTGAGCCGGCTCCAAATCCTTCGCCCCTTTCTTCTTCTTCCTCCTCCTCCTCATCTTCCTCCTCCTCCCCGGCTCCGCACGCACAGGGCTCTGTCGGGAAATGAAAGTCATTTATTGCGAAGAAGGAGGAAATAAGGGCGAGGGTGGTTTATTCTAGTATTATTATTAATACAATTTGGAGGAGGGGGCTGAGCCGAGAGCCCCCAGGAGCTGCGGCCCGGCACGGAGCGGCCCGAGGCTGCGGCTCCCCCCGGACAGGAGGCGAAGTTTCGGGCGGAGCGGCGCGGGGTGCGGGGGAACCCCGGAGGGGCAGGGCCGGCAGCCCCCCGCCCGTCCCGGGAGTCCCCCCCGACATCTCGTTTCTCTCCCCGGTCCCTGTCGGACGCGGGCGGGCGGGGGCAGGGGGCGGCCCGGGGGAGCCTTTTCGGAGCAGGTTTGTTAACCAAAGCAGGTGCTAAAAACCAATAAGCCCGGAACAAACGCGGTCCCCCCCGGGAGCCGGGACAATTGTTTCCATTTAATAAATATTTTCCCCACGGGCGTTTCGCGGGAGGCAGGCAATTATTCAAAGCAAGCCGGGACGCGGGCCGGCTCCCGGGGTTAAGCGGGGCTGCGGAGCGGGGAAGGCGGGGGCTGGGGAAGCGGGAGAGCGGCCGGGAGCGCGGGGAAGGCGGGGGCTGCGGGGGGAAGCGGGACAGCGCTGGGCGCACGGCGGAGCGCAGCGCTCGCAGCCCCGACGGCCGCGCCGGCGGAGCCCGGAGGGCGCCGGGAGCTGCCCCGCTCCGCACACCCCCTGGACGGGCGAGGGTGAGGAAGATGGGGACGACCCCCTTCGCCTTTCCCCTTCCTCCACAGACGCTATTAGCGCGGCAACTCACAAAAGCCTTCCTTTTAATCCGCGCGTTGGAAGGCGGGGGGGGCGGGGGGGGGGTCCTCCTGTCCCCTCCTTCCTTCCTCCTCCTCCCTCCGCTGTCCCCTCCCCTCCTCTTCCTCTCGCCCTTCCTCTCTCCCTCTCTTTTTAAGAGGGCCCCCTCCGCGCTGATTGGGCGCCCGGCCGCGCTGTGACCGCCCTGCCGCTATGTCAGCCTGCCCGCCGCAGCCCCGCGCCTTTGAACTGCCCCGCACCGCCCCGCGTCCCCACCGCCGGCCCGGTGCTGCGCCCGGCGGCTCCCCGCCCGCCTAGTGCCCGCCGGGCCCCGCGGGCCTCCGCTCCGCGCCGCTCCGCGCTGCTCCGCGCCCCGCCCCGGCACGGCTCCCGCCGGGGACGGCCTTGGCGGAGGACCTGTGATGATCAGCTGAGCCCGCTCCTGCCGCTCCTCCGGCTCCTCCGGCCTTCTCCCGCCGTTCCTCCTCCTCTTCCTCGTCCTGCCTCCGCCGTCCGGCGCCCCGAGCCGCCGCGCCGCGCCCCGCAGAGCCGCCCGCCCGCCCGCCCGGCCGAAGCATGTCCAAGCCCAGCGACCACATCAAGCGCCCCATGAACGCCTTCATGGTGTGGTCCCGCGGCCAACGGCGCAAGATGGCCCAGGAGAACCCCAAAATGCACAACTCGGAGATTAGCAAGCGGCTGGGCGCGGAGTGGAAGTTGCTCTCCGAGGCGGAGAAGCGCCCGTACATCGACGAGGCCAAGCGGCTGCGGGCGCAGCACATGAAGGAGCATCCCGACTACAAGTACCGGCCCCGGCGCAAGCCCAAGAACCTGCTGAAAAAGGACAGGTATGTCTTCCCTTTGCCTTACCTCGGGGAAACCGATCCCTTAAAGGCCGCCGGGCTTCCCGTGGGGGCCACTGACTCGCTGCTGAGCTCCCCGGAGAAGGCCAGGGCTTTCCTGCCTCCCACCTCAGCACCTTACTCCTTACTTGACCCCAGCCAGTTCAGCTCCAGCGCCATTCAGAAGATGACTGAGGTTCCTCACACCTTAGCCACCAGCACCCTGCCCTACGCCTCCACCTTGGGATACCAGAACGGGGCGTTCGGCAGCTTGAGCTGCCCCAGCCAACACACCCACACTCACCCCTCGCCAACTAACCCGGGCTATGTCGTGCCGTGTAACTGTACCGCTTGGTCGGCTTCCAGTTTGCAACCTCCAGTTGCCTACATATTATTCCCAGGCATGACCAAGACTGGGATAGACCCCTATTCTTCAGCACACGCGACTGCCATGTAACACCCACCCACCCGCAGCCCCACGGGCGCGTGTGTGTGCGTGTGTCCCCCAGCCCGGCCGGCAGCTGGAACTGGGATTCCTCCGTGTGTGCATGTACATAAAAGCTGCAGGAGCAAAAGGCCGCCCGACCCAGGACTCTGCCGCCCGCCGCCGGGCCGGGACAGACGCGGACGCTGCCTCGGAGATGCTCTCGCCTAAAGCTCGCCCCGAGAGCTGGCCCCAGGCTCGGGGGGGATCTGCAATCGCGGGGGCAGATAGGAGCCCGGCACTTGTAAGAGTTGTAAATGTGTTTAAAAACAGAAAAGCGAAGCGAACCTTGAACTGCCCTTTCGGGACAAAAGCGGGGAGAAAAAGACAAAAAAAAGAAAAAAAAAGAGAGAGAGAGGCTGTTTCGATTTTTATTTATTCTCTTAATGTCTATGAGTTCTCCAGGGTCTCATGTCACTTGGACTTGACTTCGGGAAGTCCCGGTCTTACTCTGATTTTATTTTTTTTTCTTCGTTGTTTTTTCCTTTTGCACATTGAAAGACGAGATCAGCTGTGTTATATATATATAAATATATATATATTTTGCCACCACGTACTACTAGGTAAAATTGCTTTTCATGTCAGAAAAAGGCTCTTCAAAGTTAAAAAAGGAAAAAAAAAGACAAAAAAAAAGACGGGGAGAAACATTTATATTTAAAACATATGATAGTGTTTGCTTAATTTAAAACAGATAGTCCTTAAATTTGTGTGATCCAGTGAGACTAGATCTAAGTTTACTTTAGACAGAGCGTCAGGTATGAAGTCAGGCAGTAGAATTGTAAAAAAATTAATACTACTACTACTAATAATAACGAAAAACCGAATAAAAACCGATGGCAATTTAAATATGTTTTCACAATGTCTTGGGCAAGAAGAAACAGAAACTAAGCTGTATCCGGCAGGATTTTACCTCGTTAAACCTTTTCCTTTGTTGAACAAAGACGTTTTGAATAAAGACAATCTGTCATCAAACGAGGCAAGTGCGTGGTGTGAGTGCGGGGAAGCAACCCCGCGTCCCACCCTGGGGGCTGCGGGCGGGGGTCTCTCCCGGAGCGGGGAGCAGAGCCCGCAGCCCCCACGCCGACCCCCGAGCCCCGCGGGCCGCTCTGGAGCCGTGCCGTGCCGTGCCGTGCCGTGCCGCGCCGTGCCGTGCCGCGCCGTGCCGGGCTCCGCTCGGAGCCCGTCGGGGAAACGCGGCAGCCGCGGGGAGAAAACTTGCGAAAAGCCGGGATGGAGCGGAGGGAAAGCGGGGGGCTGCGGGAGGCTGTGGGGCGCTGCTCCCCCCGCTCCGCCCCCATCCCGTCGGGGACTCGGCTGTTCCCGAGTTGCCTCCGCGGCGGGGAAGTTTTCGAGGTGCGAGGAAATATTCGGAGCGGGGAGGGGAGCGTCGGCAGTGCTGGAAGGGGGGAGGTTTGGAGTCGGCATCTTGTGCGGATCAATTAGCGATGTTTGGGGGGCTCTTCCCTCAGCGGAGGGAGGGAGTCGAGGGGCAGAGACAAGGGTGAGGAGGAAGAGGCAGAGGATCCGTCTGGAGGGGCTGAATAGCCGGAGCGCTGCGGCTTTGGATGTGCTTTGCTCGTTAAGTGCTCTTTGGAGACCGATGTTAGAATTAAACGGCGTAACACAATTAACATACATGGGGCTTGAATGGGAGGGT